>NW_004444100.1:1224898-1253589 GCF_000243295.1 Trichechus manatus latirostris | reverse complement strand
GAATTGTGTGGTTGGCCTCCATTTTGTGATTGTAATTTTATGTTAAAGAGGATTTGAGTGGAATTGTAACACCACCTTTACCCAGGTCACGTCCCTGATCCAATGTAAAGGGAGTTTCCCTGGGGTGTGGCCTGCACCACCTTTTATCTCTCAAGAGATGAAAGGAAAGGGGAGCAAGCAGAGAGTGGGGGACCTCATACCATCAAGAAAGCAGTGCTGGGAGCAGAGCTCGTCCTTTGGACAGGGGTCCCTGCGCCAAGAAGCTCCTAGTCCGGGGGAACATTGATGAGAAGGCCGACAGAGAGAGAAAGCCTTCCCCTGGAGCTGATGCCCTGAATTTGGACTTTTAGCCTACTTTACTGTGAGGAAATAAACATCTCTTCATTAAAACCATCCACTTGTGGTATTTCTGTTAGAGCAGCACTAGATGACTGAGACAATGGCTGAGGCTCTTGTCAGATCGACCTTGCAGCTGCCCGATCCTGCTCCCTTCCTCTCCCTTCCATAGGTGTTGACCTCCAGGGCCCTCGCTAATAAATATTTGCACATTAAATTTCATCTCAGGGCCTGCTTCCAAGAGAACCCAGCCTACAACAAACTCTGTTCTCCAAATCTCCAATATTTGTTGATATCTCTATTTTGTGGCTGTCTTCTCTGTTGTTCTCTTTGACCTCATGGGTTTATACCTGTTTTATTAATTTAATGCCATTTTATGGAGTTTTAAGAAGGGATGGAGATAAATGTATGTGTTTGATCCACCACTGTATTAGTCAGGGTTAAATTGCAGAAAATAGAATTCATTCTAGCTATTTAAGACAGCCACTGCCCATCTGTTAGCTTGTACTGTGGTGGCTTGTATGTTACTATGATGTTGAAAGCTATGCCACTGGTATTTCAAATACCAGCAGGGTCACCTCTGGTTTACAGGTTTCAGTGGAGCTTCCAGATTAAGATAGACTAGGAAGAAAGGCCTGGTGATCTACGTCTAAAAATTAGCCAATAAAGACTTTACGGATCACAACAGAATATTATTTGATATAGTGCTGTAAGATGAGCCCCCTGGGTTGGAAGTCACTATACAATCGCTGCAACAATGGATTCAGACATACCAATGATCATGAAAGTGGCACAGGACTGGGAAATGTTTTGTTCTTTTATACATAAGGTCACCATCAGTGGGAGCTGACTCAATGACAACTAACAACAACAACATTTAAAACAGAAAGGGTATTTTTGGGGTATTCAATGATGAGGTAGATTTATTGCAGTAATAGCCCCAATTCTTTACCCCTCCTTTATAATGTGACTTTGAAACTCCTCCCATCCAAGGGTTGAGTCTATTTCCCCACCCCTTTGAATCTGGGCTGGCCTTTTGATTTGCTTTGGACACCAAAATGTGATGGAGGTGATGGGTACCACTTCTAAGCCTAATCCTTAAGAAGTCTTGCATATTCTACTCTCACTCTTGGAAGCCTTCCTCTACAATGAGAACAATCCAGGCTAGCCTGCTGGAAGATAAGAGCCCGCATAGAGCAGAGATGAGCTGTCGTAGCTGAGTCCATCAGAGACCAACCAGCCTCTAGCCAACCCATGAACGGAGCCCAAATGCATGAGTAAGCTTGGCTAAGATCAGCAGAACTAGCCAGCTGACCTATAATAGATTCATAAGCAATAATAAACGGTTATTGTTTTAACAGTTATTGTTTGGGGGTGGTTTGTTACATAGCATTCTTATGAAAATACCTGTTGCCACTGAGTGGATTCCAACTCATAGCAGCCCTATAGGACAGAGTAGAACTGCCCCATAGGGTTTCCAAGACATGATCTTTACAGAAGCAGATTGCCACATCTTTCTCCCAAGTAGTGGCTGGTGGGTTCGAACCACTGACCTTTTGGTTAGCAGCCGAGAGCTTAACCAATGAGCCACGAGGGCTTCTTTGTTGTGACAACAGATGATTGATACAAGTGGTTTACAGAATCATTGGGAGGGCTGAAGAAGCAGACTCTAGGGCCATATCACAGAACAGACTCCCTAAAGGAGCCTACAGTCAGGAAGTTGTAGAACCAGGAAGCTGCCTGTTGAATTGAGCTGCCTCCAATAGATGCCTGCTACAACCACTGGCTCCAGAACCATATCAACTCTGCTGTGAGCAGGAAGCTGCTGATTCAGCTGCTGCCTCCAGAACCATGCTGCTGCTGCTGCTGCTGCTGCCACCGCCATGATTTACACCATCATGATAGATGCCTTGTGTTCTGCCTTTCTCCCATCTAACCTTCAGGCAAGTGCTTCTGATTGGCAGAATGTGAGCTACACCTGAACCTCAGCTGCAGAAGGGTCTATGAAAGGTAGTTTTCAGCTTTCTAGCTTCTGCAGTACATGAGAAGGAGGTTGGCATGGATTTGGAGTGAGTCGCTCCTCAGTATCTGCCACATTTATGATGAATTAAAACGAGCACTATTTCTAAAACTTATTCCATAGACAGTGCTCAATGATAGTGAACCAATTTCTTTAAATTTATATGTAGTTTTTTATAAATTGGGCCTACCACTCTCTAAACTGTAAGATATCGTTAATTCAATTAATAAAAGTTGAGAGACTGGAAGATGAACGACATGGTACTAAGATTTTATAAATTCACTTATAATTTATATAAAAAACTTCTTAAAGGAACCAACAATTATAAGCCACTAAGGGGAGAGTCCTTGGGTAGCAAAATGGTTAAGTATTTGACTACTAGCTGAAAGGCTGGCAGTTAGAACCCACCCTGAGGCACCTCTAAAGACAAGTCCTGGCGACCTGTTTCCAAAACGTCACAGCCTTGAAAACCCTATGGAGCGGTTCTACTCTGCACACATGGGGTCAACCACGGGTCGGAATCGACTGAAGGGCAACTAGCAACAACAAAGAGAGAAAAACTGACTTTATATTCTGAAAAATTCTTGGTCCCTTCCTGATACTTAATACAGCTTTACTAATAGAAAGAACAGTAATTTCAGAAGGAATAATAACAGCAGTTTGGTCTTGACCAGTTATTGAGGTACATATACATCAACTACATGATAAAAGAATATTCCAAATTTTATTTTTGCTTAAGTGTAAAGATTTATGAAGTTTTTTGGCAGGCTGGTGGGTAGTGTCCTCTGACCTGGCCTTAACACATGGCATCTGGTCTTAAGTGGTCAGAGAATTAATACTCACAAATCTGAAGAGTTAGAAATCCTAGAAAAATCTGTGTCACCATGGGTCCTTTTGTAGGGACAGGGATTTAAGACAATGAATAATCAGTGAAGAAAATGGAAGGCAATTCTTAGATACAGAATAAATAAAAGTAAATGAAAGAAATTTTGTATCCTCAAATTGTGTTCCCCATGTCTTGTTCAGCTGAGATACAACATATTATTATGGCATGTAAGGCTTTGCAGTGGTTTATGCCTTACTGAGAATTACTTTACTCAGCCATGGCCTTGTATGGAGGTGAGTCCTTTAGGCTGTCTCTCTCACACACACACAAAATGCCTGTTTTCAAGAGAACCTGGAGTCCCTCCAAAAGGTGCCCTGCAGATTCAAAAGCCAGCGCTCCCTTGTAAACAAAGGCATCCCACAGCTAAAAGTCTGGAGGCAAATTGCACTTGGCTCTTTGTTAAGTCTTAATCACAGACACTTGCTTATTCAATTCTTACTGATACAAATGTGAAGAATCAGCAATTTTGCTTCTAACACAGAATCCATTGCTTTAATTTCGTCTTTTTTTTTTTTTTTAGTTGTGCAATCAGATTCATTTATATAAGGAAAACACACTTAATTCCTATGGAAAAATGCAAAAGAAAGCCATTGTCAGACTGATTGCTTTTTGGCAAAGGCTGAGTTCAAGGTTTACCAAGGAAAGCCTATGTAAAGCGTGACCTGAAAGGAAATTAAAGAACTAAAGAGCATGTCTAAGTGTGGAAACTGGAATTTCAGTTACTTTGCAAGGTATTTCTCTTGCAGAGAAAATCACATCTATGTAAACACAAAGCTGATGTCACACTCTTGATAAAATGGTACTTTCTAAAACAGCGTTTCGAGTTTCTGTATCAAGGAAAAAACAGACAACCTGAAAGTGCTAAAGACAACAGATACCAAGTCACTTACCTTTGGAAACTGATCTCTAGCAAATGTTAGTTAGTCAGCTACCCAGGCAGAACAAAAGAGACAGTGAAAGGTCCTCTAGATCAAGTGTTTCCCAGGATGGAATTTAAAAGCAGCGCCTTTATCCAGCCTGCTCTTTAGTCCCCAGTTGTGGATCAAACTTTCCGGCACTAAAGAGCCATTTTCAGAATACGAGGGCACTCACATGTAGCGCCTTCCTTCCTTCCTTCTTTCTGTTCATTCTCTGTGTTCTTTGTGTACGTGTCTGTCCCCAAATTAGACTGTGACTGTATTTGCTATGTCTTACTCATCTTCATATCTCGCTTCTTCAACCCTTGTTGCCTGTGTTTTGTTCATATTTGGTATATAGTACACTTTTTTGTTAAATAAATATAAAAATTCTCCAGTGTTTCAATTGCTATCGAGGAAATGACATGAGATTGTTAGATTTATGAAGTGACCAACTTCCTGCTTTTAAAGCGTGAAGGATTTTGACATATTTTTGTCTCTAAAAGAAGCCTATTGTGATATATGTAAATCAAGGTGAATCTAGAAAGGGTCAATGGAAGAAGTTACTTGATGTAAAGAGAATAACCCTAGTGGTAACTGTTATCAATACCTTAAAGTTTCCTTCCATTTATACGTTACCTGAATAAAATGCTCTTCATCTTTAAAGTTGTTGCTAATGGAGATAGTCTCATGAGTGAGGGAAAAAGTATCTGTGAATATGCCACTATATGACATCACGATACTGCACAAACTACTCTGTACCTTGCTCTTTTTCTTTGAGATCCTGCCATATTAGCTCATTAAGAGATGCTTTTTTTCTTTTTAAGGGTTGAATGAGTGTGTGTCAGTTAATAAACTATTGTCTCTTAGCTCCATTCTCACCCTTTTATACTTTGCATTACAGGGACCTGGGTAGTACAAATGATTAAGTGCTTGGCTATTAATGGAAAGGTTGGTGGTTCAAGTCCACTTAGAGGCACCTCAGAAGAAAGGCCTGGCGATCTACTTCTCAAAAAATCAGCCACTGAAAATTTCAGTTCTAACTCTGAAACACATGGGGTTGCTATGGGTTGGAATCACCTTGACGGTAATTGGTATACTCTGCATTGTCATGCCGGGGCTGAGACTCTGCAAACCTCGTGGCTGGCTCTCTGTTGTTGTTTTTAGATGCCATCAAGTGGGTTCTGACTCATACCAACCCTAGGTCCAACAGAACGAAACACTGCCCGGTCCTGCGCCATGCTCACAATCGTTGTTGTGCTTGAGCCCATTGTTGTAGCCACTGTGTCAATCCATCTCATTGAAGGTCTTCCTCTTTTTCGTTGACCCTCTACTTTACCAAGCATGATATCCTTCTCCAGAGACTGATCCCTCCTGATAACATGTCCAAAGTATGTCTCACCATCCTTGCTTCTAAGGAGCATTCTGGCTGTACTTCTTCCAAGACAGATTTGTTTGTTGTTCTGGCAGTCCATGGTATATTCAATATTTTTCACCAGCCTCACAATTCAAAGGCATCAATCTTTCTTTGGTTTTCCTTATTCATTATCCAGCTTTTGCATGCATATGAGGCGACTGAAAACACCACAGCTTGGGTCAGGCACACCTTAGTCTTCAAGGTGACATCTTTGCTTTTTAACACTTGAAAGAGGTCTTTTGAAGCAGATTTGCCCAATGCAAATGAGTTGTCTGATTTCTTGACTGCTGCGTCCATGGGCATTGATTGTGGATCCAAGTAAAATTAAATTCTTGACAACTTCAGCCTTCTGTTTATCATGACGTTGCTTACTGGTCCAGTTGTGAGGATTTTTGTTTTCTTTATGTTGGGGTGTAATCCCTACTGAAGGCTGTAGTCGTTAGGACTGCTAACCGAGGACACTAGGGAGAGACTGGAACACTCATTTTTGCTTGCTGTTCCTCTTAGCATGACTTTAACAATGACCTTGTACTCCACAGTGGCAGTTGGTTGTAATGTCTCAGAACCGGCCTCATTTTGCTAAGAGACATTAGCATCCACCAGGCAGTGGCCTTTTCTCAGGGAGCCATCAACTCTATGAGGCCTCTCCTGCAAACCTCTACGTTCTAGTAACCTCAGCATTTTCCCTTTGTTCTCCCTGCCTTAGTGGTGTTAGCTGCTTCCTCTGTTTCCCCTTGTAGCTTTTTTTTTAAAACTCTCCAATAACTAATTAACCAATACCTTATATTAAATTCTCTTTGTTGAAATCCCTAGTGTGGTTTCTGTTTTCCCAGCTGGACCCTGACAAATGCAGTACCTCATACCAAAAAGGGTCCAACCCACCTGGATCTGCTGGGTCAGAAGTCCCAAAGGAGCAGAGAGCAGCCTGCCCTGCCATCTGGACCTCCTGTAGCGCCTGCTCTTGCTCTGAACCCCTGGACGTACCATTGATTTAACTAGTCCCCTGCAGATGGATGTTCAGGTTGTTTCCAACCTTTTATTATTGTAAGCAATGTGTTTTTAAAAAGAAAAAACATCTGTTGCCATTGAGTTGATTCCGACTCATAGTGACCTATAGGACAGAGTAGAACTGCCCCCATTGGGTTTCCAAGGAGCAGCGGTGGATTCAAACTGCCAATTTTTGGGTTAGCAGCTGAGCTCTTAACCACTGTGCCACCAGGGCTCTAAACAACGCATTGAACAACCTTATTTTTTTTTTTTTACCACATATGTATTAGATATTTGTGAGATAAATGTATAGAGGTGGGATTGCTTGGTCAAAGGGATTGCCAAATTGCCCTTCACAGAGGTTGTACCAATTCAGTCCCTCACAAGCAATAAACAGAGATCTAATTGCATGAGAAACAGAAAAATCAACAAAGGGAAGAGGGAGGCAGATATGACACTCTTGTGCCATAACAAGGCCTTGGCTGATGGAAGAGAGAGGAACATCTAAGCACAGTATGAGATCTTGGGGAATTACTTCTGGCCTAGGCTGCACGGACTTCACTTAGAGTCCTTTTGGAGAGAAGAAAGGCTAAAATACAAATGGAAAACGCTCTCTAAGACACTTTGGTACTCAATACAGGGTAGCACAAAAAGAGAGGAGAGGCGCTTTGCCACAGATCACCAGCAAGGGTTTGGTAGTTGGAGGAGGATTCATGTGGCTGTCCAGTAGCCATGCTCAATGGAACCTCAGCACCAAGCAAATGTGGTTGTGGTGGCCAGCAGCAAGAGTGGCACCTACAGATGCATGGCTTTCGGAACAAGTGGCAATGCTGCTGGGCACAATATATGTGGTAGCAATAGGGACTCCCAGAAACACTTGGTTGGGACTTTGTAGGGTGTTGGGTCTGTTTCCTGCAGTAGCAGAGAGGATAAGAGATGGTAAACCACAGGCGACAAAACTCATTTATTAAGCTTGTCCCATTTTTATTTCTACATCTTTGCCTCAAACACGGGGGTAGGCTTTTGTTTAAAAACAACAAAGTAAATTATTCTTCCTCAAGCCCTTATAACAGGTCTCTAGCAAACCTAGGTCGTGACTAGGTTACTCTTACAATCTTTCGTTGTTGTTATTGTTTATTCTCTACTCAGAGGAGCTCAACTGCAGTTATCATTGCCCTCATTTAGCAGACAGGTGACGATCTGCTCACCTTTGCTAATTTCACCTTAGCATTATGAGGTAACAATGCTATGTGTACAGAGCTGTGTCTCTCCTACCCTGTAAGATCTGGGCTGCCTTCCTGCAGAGCACTTTTATGTTCCACTGGTCTTGTTTGTGCCATTCTTAATTTACACAACAGAGATGCTGTCATTGCCAATTAACATTTATCAAGGGCCCCCTGGATTCCTGGCTGCACAGGAACTAATTTCATATTCTCTTTAAGATATCAGGTAGTGCCTTCAAATGAATTTTTAAGTATCTCACTGGTGACAGAAAAGAACAGAGATATCAATTAGGATTCAGGAATACAAGCCTTTGCAGAAAATGCTTAAAGGAGAGCATCAAGGATTTGTGTTAATATTTGAAAATTTAAAAGAGGGTATACTTTTTTTTTTTTTTTAAATTGTGCTTTAGATGAAGGTTTACAGAGCAAATTAGTTTCTCACTAAAAAATACACATATTGTTTTGTGACATTGGTTGCTAACCCTGTGACATGTTTCTCCTCTTCTTGAACTTGGGTTCCCCATTTCCATTTGTCCAGCTTTCCTGTCCCCTCCTGGCTTCTCGTCCTTGCCCCTAGACTGGTGTTCCCATTCAGTCTCGTATACATGGTTGAGCTATGTGTATTATTATTTGTTTTATGGGCCCATCTAATCTTTGGTTGAAGGGTGAACCTCAGGAGTGACTTCAGTACTGAGTTAAAAGTGTCCGGGGACCATAACTCTCGGGGTTTCTCCAGTCTCTGTCAGACCAGTAAGTCTGTTTTTTTTTGGTGAGTTTCAATTTTGTTCTACATTTTTCTCCAGCTCTGTTTGGGACCCTCTATTGTGATCCTGTCAGAGCACTCGGTGGTGGTAGCCGATGGACTCAGTCTGGTGGAGGCTGTGGTAGTTGTCGTCCATTAATCCTTTGGACTGATCTTTCCCTCCTGTCTTTGGTTTTCATCATTCTCCCTTGCTCCAGATGGGGTGGGACCAGTGGAGTATCTTAGATAGCCGCTCACAAGCTTTTAAGACCCCAGATGCTGCTCGCCAAAGTAGGATGTAGAACATTTTCTTTATAAACTATGTTATTCCAGTTGAGCTAGAATTCCCTCAAGACCATGGTTCCCAGCCCACAGCCCAGGAATTCGGTCCTTCAGGGAGTTTGGATGTGTCTATGAGACTTCCAAGACCTTGCCTTGGTCAAGTTGTGCTGACTTCTCCAGTATTGCATCCTATCTTACCTTACACCAAGTTATCAGTTATCTGTTAGCTAGTTAGTGTTTGTCCCTCCCAACCCCCACCCCGGAACAATCAAAGATGGTTTCTTTCCATGTGTAAACCTTTTCATGAGTTTTTATAATAGTAGTCTCATACAGTATTTGTCCTTTTGTGATTGACTTATTTCACTGAGCATAATGCTAAAAGAGTGTATACTTATAGTCAACAAATGACAAAAAGCAAAAGGTACTGTATTCATTATTCCTGGACTAATGAAGCCTGGCAGCATTCCATTCAGATACCTGTCCTTTGATCGTCCTATTTTCCTCTATTTATTGAAGTCCTTGTAATCTTCAAGGCTGAGTCTGAGTATTTCTTCCAGAGGCTTTTTCTCATCATCTCTGTCCTCAGGAATGACTCCTTCCTCCAAACTCCTGTAGCCCTTATCATTTACACTTCTCATTTCAAAACTTAGCACATGATACTATTTTTGAATAAATATATGTATATTTTCTCCAAGTAAATTAGAAAACTGGACAATTTCTTTCCCAATCTTTAGGGTCAGCACAGTGTTCTGCCAATGGTAGAATCTCAAGAAATACTTGATGATGATGGCAACCGTCTATTACTAGCAGATGGAATTTTATTTAAAAAGGGTGGGTGAGTTGAGACTGAGGAGTAACTTTAACAAAGGTTTACTAATTTAAGTGCTGTATATGTACAGCTTTTTTGGGGGGAGGGGGGATTAGCGGAAGAGAACATCATTGAAAGAAGACAGGAGCTTGTCTTTTAAGGTTCAATAAAAAATTTTCTTCACCTGCCTAAGCTATCTTTATTTTTTGGCCCATCCCTTTTGATGGGACAATAAATTCTGTAGTGTTGCTGTCGGTTGCAGGAACTGATATTTAGGAGAATAAACCTGAACACTTTAAATTTCAGAAAAAGACATTCGGTTCCTTTATACATTTTGGAATTAAGAACACACCTTCATGTTTCATGATGTTAAGAACATCGGCCCAGCGACGTTGGCTACGTATCATTCCCCCCAGAACGCAGACCCTTTCTTACACAGGATACTCTAGTACTAGAAACCGTTGATCCCCTCGCGGGCGAAGCTCCTGCAGGGCCCCGCCCACTCCGCTTCTGGGAGCCTCATTGGCTCGTCTTCCGCCCTCCACTTCCCGCCCGCCTTCTGGATTTGGCACGGGAGGTGGGCGTCCTCCTTTTGGGCACTGATTGGTAGAATTTTAATGACGGCGAAAAAGTCTCCGACTCTCTATTGGTCCTTAGTCTTGAAATTGGGCGGGGAATGGCAGAGCGACAGGTCTCAAGGCGTGGAACGCGCAGTGCGCCGGCGCGTAGTCCGGGACGCTGGGTTGAAGGTTTTCCTAGGGAACTGATTGTTGTCGCCCCGCCCCCTCGGGGGGCTCTTTGTCCCGTTAACTGTCCGAGTGGCGGGGCGTCAGCGCTGGGCGACATGCCGGTGCGCTTCAAGGTGAGGCCGGGGTTTCTGGGCCTGCAGGCGGCTGGGGAGAGCCGCGCCTGGGAGGTTGCGGGACGCGGGGGCCGAGCTGGCTTTCTGCGCCGCGCCCCTCGGCCGGGCAGAGGCTGCCAGCCCCGAGCCTGCTGCGGTCCTAGAGATTACTCGTTTCCTCTTACCTAGCTCCCTCTCGGCTCACACAGACTTCCAAGTTGCCGCGTGGAAGTGTTAGATGGTATTGATATAGAATTATTTTGGGGGCGTCTACCGGGGAGGAGGGCACTTTATAATGAGAACTAAATGCGACTTCCAATTGGACACACATGGCCCATCTCAGCCTAGCATTTAACCCCTCTTCCCTTTAAAACTTTGAAGTGTGTGTATCTTTTAAAGGCTTGAGAAATAGATCCTTAGTAAAGATAGAGTATAATAAATACATATTTTTCATAGTTGTGCATTTATTTTAGAGTTTTTTTTTTTTTTTTTTTAACAGTTCAGGTAGCTGGTAGCTGTCAGGGACTAGCACCCTTCAGCATAACAGGTGACCACAGCCTTCCACAAGCCCAACCTTATTCTTTTATCTTAAGGCTTGTGTCCAGAATGGGAGGAGAGTTTGTCTGGTGTTGATTGACTTTACCAAATTTTGGAAAGGTACTGGGTATAACATGTAATATTGTGTACTCGGTGAGAATTTAATTAGGTACTCCATAATGGTTAGGATTTAGATTATCACCTGTTACCAGACAAGAGCTTAGGCTTTGGGATCAATCAGAGAAAGCATAGTTTCTCTGAGCCTCGGATACCTGCTAGCATCTGCCTCAAGTGGTTGTGAGGATTAAAGGAGATAATGCATGTGAACTGCTTAGCCAGGACTTGGTAAATATTAGCTATTATTAAGGCGCTGTTTGTGTTTAATGATCAATTTTAAGTCTTTCAACTCTTTTTGGAGGCTCAGAAATAATCTTTATTGATATCTTTTTTTAAACAATATTTATTAATTGCATGGTACTCGAATTATACTTTACAGGGGCTGAGTGAATACCAGAGAAACTTCCTGTGGAAAAACTCGTATTTGTCAGAGTCCCATAATCCCTCAGTAGGACGAAAGTACCCATGGGCTGGACTTAGATCAGATCAATTAGGTAAGTTGAGCAAACTAACGTCATAACTTGAGTAAATCTGGTCTAACTTTGCAGAACCACTTATTTAAAAAATTGTGAAGCATTGTTCAATTTGCCTGGTTGACTTACTCATTAGTTTATTTAACAAGTATTTATTGAGGGTTTACTGTGGATCAGGACTATTACCAGCTGCTAGGAATGTAGCCTTGGACTAGACAAAGCCCCTTAACTATAGGAGAAACAGTAAACAATCAACTGAATAAATAAACAAGGAGATTTTAGGTTGTTACATAAAATCGTAGGATAATGTGATAGATAACTTGGTGGGGGTGGGGGAGTCATTTTAGATTCCATGGTCAGGAGAGATCCTTCTGAGGAGGTGATATTTGACCCTGGACTTGAAAGCTGAGAAGGGACAGGCCTGAGGAAGAGTACTCCCAGGGTACTGGGGAATGGAAGCTTCGATAGATTAAGTAGTTTGCTCAAGGTTTGCTGCTAGTAAGTGGCGGAACCAGGATTTAAAATCAGGTCATCTTTGTTCAAAGATGATGAGTTCAGAGCGCATTTTCTTGTCATCACACCGGCTTTCTCTCCATGTCCCAGGGAAGTCAGGGCCCTGGGCCAAGGTTTCCTAGAGTATGGTAGGAGGGAAAGGAGTCAGACTGACTTTATTGTAACTGCCTATTTAATTTTCCCTTACTAGAATATAAGTTCTCCAAGAGAAGGACTTTGTCTTACTTGCTACCCTTTCCCCATCCAGTATGTAACACAGGGCCTTGGCATACTCCAATGTTTATTAAAACTAATTTTTGAATGAATGAATAAACATGAGTTTGAATCCACAAGAGCTGTGTGACTTTGGGCAAACTGAGCTTGTTTTGTCAGGTTGGAATAAGGATGCCTATAGTATAGGATTGTTGTGGGGGCTTAAATGAGATGTTGCATGTTAAGACCTGGCATATATTCACATCATCACATCAGCATTTGGTGCCCTGTTTGTGCCTTGTGAGAGTACCTGGCAAGTCGCTCAAATGTTAGATGTTTGAAGTCAGGAAAGTAAAAGATGTATGTGTCAGGTGCTAAGCCTGGAAAGTTAATAAGATGAGAGAGTTTCCAGGATTAGGTTTGGAGAACAAAGGGAAAGGTGGTTGTCTTAGTCATCTAGTGCTGCTCTAACAGAAATACCACAAGTGGATGGATTTAGCAAAGAGAAGTTTATTCTCTTACCGTCCAGTTGGCTACAAGTCCAAATTCAGGACATCAGCTCCAGGGGAACGCTTCCTCTGTTGGCTCTAGAGGAAAGTCCATGTCATCAGTCTTCCTTTGGTCTGGAAGCTTCTCTGCGCAGGAACCTCAGGTCCAAAGGACACACTCTGCTCCCAGCACTGCTTTCTTGGTGGTATGAGGTTCTCATGTGTCTCTGCTTGCTTCTCTCTTTTATATCTCAAAAGAGATTGCATTAAGACACTAATCTTGTCAACCTCATCAGTATAACCTCATCACAGTGCTAGAATATATAACACATGAGGAGATCACATATAATCTCATCATAGTGGTAGAGTTTACAACACATAAGGAAATCACACCATCTAATACTGGGAATCATGACCTAGCCAAGTTGCTACACACATTTTTTGGGGGACACAGTGCAATCCATGACAGTGGTCTAGAGTGGGTGGCTCTTTTAGGGTTTCTCTGGAGCATCAGGATTCTTAGCCCAGGGCCTGACTTCAGAGACTGGTGTCCCTTTTCCTCAGGAGTGGTGGTGGGCGTGCCCCTCTGCTCATAATTCTCTTTCCAAATGACCAGAAATTCTACAAATTTGCATTTCCATTAGATTAAGAATAGGATACAAATCCCTGTTAAAGTGTAGACATCTCACTGAGGGCTTAGAGGCATATTATGACACTGGGGAATTGGTTAACCAGATAGCAGCCTCCATAACATTTCAGCTGCATTTGAAGGTAGTGTGATAAAACGAGGCCACAGGAGCAAACTACTTTGGAGCATGGCACATTATGAAGGAAGGAATGACCTAGATAACAGGTGGACTCTGTACTCCTAGATTCAGAGGGGTGAGAATGCCATAGTGTGCAGAAAGGGAGGTAGGAGTTTAGCAAGGAACGGCAGCACTTTTACCTAGGACTGACTGTACATGTTTTTAGTGTATTTTTTCCCCTGGAATCCTTGGGTGAGGCAAATGGTTAATGTGCTCGGCTGCTAACCAAAAGGTTGGTGGTTCAAGTCCAACACAGCAGGGCCTTGGAAGAAAGGCCTGGTGATCTAATTCTGAAAAATCAGCCACTGAAAACCCTGCGGAGCTCAGTTCTACTCTGGCACACATGGGATTGCCATGAGTTGGTATCGACTTGATGGCAACTGGAAAAAAAAATTTTTCCCCTGGGTATTCACTGGTGCTGGGAGATAAGAACAGACTACTTGAGAATCTTTCACTTTCATTTTTCTTTTCTCCCCGAAGCCCGGCTCTGTGTTAAAGCAGGAAGAAATCTAGGGCAGTTGGTCTTCAAACTTTTTTGCTTTCATATCCCCTAAAGGAATTGAGAAAATCTTTGTATCCCCTTACACATTTTTAAATTATTATTATTGTTGTTTCCAGTGAATCCTTAATTAAATTATCCACATATTTTCTGTCAGATTGTAGATTTTCCTCTGGAATTTTTCAGCATGGGAAATTTATTGTACAGGGACGTCTTTACAATATTCATAGTCTAGATTTTACCGAAGGAGCGTCACAAACAGAGAGACTGCTACAGAGTGCATCCAGTAACACTAAGAGCTGAGAGAGCAAGCTGCATTATGGCAGAAACTTCTAGTTCCATGGCCTCAGGGGGAAGCTGGGGGAGAACAGCCCGAAACAGAGCTCAGATTGGGTCTATACACAGGCAAGGCAGACACACTCACAAGAAGTAGACTGGTTTGGCCCTCGCACATTTTTAAGTTGATATTTAATTTATCGTAAGTTTAATGAATAATATCAAAGGATGTGATTTCTGGTATATTGAGTAGTATATACCGTACATGTTTTAAATATATTTTGTTAAAACTTTGGGGCTGCTAATTTTAGCTCATTCAATTTATGGAAAATGTTCATCATATAATTGACAAAGGCAGTCCTCATTGACAAACTAACCAGCCAAATTAGACTTAGTTTCTGTGAGAAAAAAAGTCTAACTTTATTTTTTACTTCAACTAAATGTGTTAATATGAACTCAACATGATAAACGTCTTAGGCCTGAATTTTAATGCTAGGATCGGTGAATGGAAAAGGCGCAAAGCTGGTTGAAATAAGGCTCTGTCCCTTAGTTATTACCAACCTCTGCCTCTTTGCTTTGCTGTCACGTATTCTCCCTCGGGAGTTATACTTTCCTCCCTCAGGAGTTATACTTTCTCCAGTTGTCCCTTCCCACCTGCCCCCAACCCCGAGATTTTTTTTTTTTATGCCTTGGGGTGATGCACCATAGTAAGTTTCAGGCAGGTTGAGAGGTGTGCCTTTCTTTTGTAAAGTGGGAAAAGGGTGATTTAGAAATGGGCTGTGGGAATGAAACTACAGATGATAGGTGCAGCTCTCAGGCAGATTGGTGTTAGGAAAAAGTACACATGGTAGTTGAGCATTTGGAAAATCATCCCGTTAAGCTTCCCATTTCTGTCCTCCTCCCTCCCCCAAAATGTCTTTGTGTGCCTCAAGACATGTATGCAGCACCCAGTTTGAAGACCATGGGTCTAGGGAAGCCTTCTAAGGATTGAGACCTGGGGTTCGTTGGCCGAAACATAGATGATAGAGACTAAGGAGCTCTGGGCTTTACGTCATGCTGTAGTTTCTGTCCACCGTCATGCTCCTCTCCTTCCATTCTCATCTTAATTTTCCTTCCCCACCCTGCACAGTCTTCTATTTAAAGAATGGCCCTGAACTAGGGCAGTGTCTCAATGGCTGTCATTCTGTAGAGCTCCTCTAACCTGGGTAGAGAGTTAAGTTTTTTGGACATTTGCTTGACAGACAGAAATATAGAGAAATCGTATCTTAGCTCTAGGTAGAAGGGTTCATTCTTTTTAATTCTTGGGAAATCAAGGCTCATATAGAACTAAGATTCAGCATAATGACATCTCACCCTTCTCATCTTGGTCTATTCTGCATAAGAGAAGCTTTGTGAAAAGTTCCAAATTTTGACAGTACCAAGGCCCATTTGTTCTGTTAAGTAGCACAGGAAAGTAATTAGAAGCTGAGGCAACATGTGCTGCCTGGCCTGCCAGCTCCTTCCCATTGTGATTCTAGCAGCTTGTGTTAAGATAATTGGAACATTGTGACCCCGATTTGTAATTTTTGTTATGGTTAAACTTTTCATACTTCTTTAAGGCACACTTAAAGACTTTATGTTGAAAAACTTACGTATGTTTATCCTGTAACCTGAAAGATATTTTATATGGATCAGTTGAATTTTAAGTTCAATTTCTTCTCTCGTAGGTGCGATTAAAGATTATCTTTGTAACTTGGTGCTTTGTAGCTGCTATTTTTATATACTGTGTTTTATAGGAATCACGAAAGAACCAAGTTTTATTTCAAAGAGAAGAGTCCCTTACCATGACCCACAGATTTCAAAATCTCTTGAGTGGAAGGGATCTAACTCAGAGAGCAATGTGGTGTCACCAGAACCTGAAGCCTCAGTATCGCAAGAGGCAGAACAAAAAGAAGATGTTAACCAGGAAGAAGTTCTCCCACTGGAAGTCTCCAAAGTTCCCAAGAGAACCAGATCTCACTCTGCAGACTCTAGAGCTGAAGGGACTGTAGACCTTGTGGAAAAGAATGAGGATGTAATAGCAAACCATACACCAGTTAATGAAAATGTGGAACTGGGACACTCTACCAAGCTTCTTGCAGGAAAAGTGGATAATGGGGTAGGCACAGTCACTAAAAATATAGAATTTTTTTGTAGGATTCGTCATTATTTCAGTATTAGATTTGGTACTTAAAAAAATTTTCATCTTTTTTTCCTAGTGTCTAAAGAATAGTTGTTAAGAGGTTACTGATGTTAATTATTGTGAATTAGTTCTATTCTTAATACTTACTATTTTATATTGGGTATACTAAGATAAGGAGCCCTGGTGGTACAATGGTTAAGAGCTTGGCTGCTAACCAAAAAGTCAGCAGTTTGAATTCACCATCTGCTCCTTGGAAACCCTATGGGGCAGTTCTGCTCTGTCCTGCAAGGTCACTATGAGTTGGAATCAACTTGATGGCAACGGGTTTGGTTTGTTTTTTTGTATACTAAGGTATCCCTTCATTTGGTGGACAGCCTGCCTCTGGATTTTATTCATCAAGTATCAGCACCTCAGTCCTAAGGGAGAGATCAAGTTGAGGCAGAGAAGTGGGGAGGAGGGGGATGGTGTAGGCCATTACTTCTGGCAGGGATGGTGAGATGACTTCTACCTAGCCCCTTTTCAATTTCTTATCTTGTACCAGCAGGAAAACAGAATCTCAGCTGATAAGGTGAAAAAGGAAGGAGAGTTCTGGCTGTAACTCAGAGATCTTGTAGTTCTACTCTCTTATGTACAGCTGGCCTGTGGAAGGTCCCCGCAAGCACATAAGCAGAGGCTTCAGCGTCCCATGCAGGGATCTCACTGCTTCCTGCATTTCTTTCTCTACTCCACTGTTTCTTTCCCATTTCATGTGCACCACTGGCTGAAACCAGAGAGCGGCATTTAGGAGTGTTGGAGAAGAAGCCATGGCTTTTTGAGAAAGCAAGGGGCGCAGGGCGATGTGTGAGCCTGGAGGGCAAGGGAAGGAGTGTCCACAGAAGTGATGGGTGGATAAGGCAAGGTGCTGTGGTTTCTCAATAATAGATTTAATTATCAATAATTGGTAGCGGGGGACTGAGAGATGTATCTTTATCTGGGATGCATAATAATTCCTTGACAGTATTAAGAAAGGAATTTTAAATAGTTTGAAAGTTTAAAAGGGAGATTATTTGTAAGTTGCAAAAAGTTTGAATAGAAATTTTTAATGCCTTTGAGTGGAATTTTCTTTTTTTCCAACAGTTGGATAGACTTCTACGAAAGAAAGCTGGATTGACTGTTGTTCCTTCACATAATACTTTGAGAAATTCTGAATATCAAAGGCAGTTTGTTTGGAAGACTCCTAAAGAAACTGCTCCGATTTTTGCAGCCAATCAGGTAGTTTAACGGGTATAATACATTTTCGAGTATCATTATTTGATATAGTGATGCAGGTTAACATAGAACTATGAACTGAAAGAAATTAGATATTTAAGTAGCTCTAGAGGTAGGTTCTAGAAAAGTAAGAGTTTTGTTACAATCGTCCTGTTACTTTTGATTTATAGTAGTAATATTATACTGTCTTAGGCTACTGATGATCATTGTTACCAGATCCATCACATAAACTAAATGTGAGACAGGGTACTGAATACTTGGGGGCTTGGTAAGTTTTTTGCATGCCGTAAGATTTTTTTATTCATTTAAAAATGTATTAAACTGATTTTATTCTAAAACGTTTTATTTAGTTAACTATTGCATGATTTCTGTCTTCTAAGAAAGACGTCAATGTTTTTGATGTTTATTTTAATAAATACAAAATATGTTTAAAGTAATACAAGGTACATAATTTTGCCCTTGTATTCAGATGTACAGTAATGGAAATTGTTAGTTTAACTATCTTTATAAAATTCAAAAACTATCGTGATAACTAAGTGTGATGATAGTTTGCACCATTTTAGTGTTTGACTACCATTACTAATACTCGGTTGTTTAATACTATCTTCTCTATACAGTTCTTAGGCTCTTAACTCCTGTTTGTGTTCCTAACCATACACCCAGGCCTAGGAAGGAAATACTTGCATTTGGAATATCCCCAGAGGCCCGCGATGATTTAGTCTTTTCTCTCTCCTGGTCTTCATGTTTTTCTTCTTAAACACACACGCACCTTCCCACACTCTCACATTCAGTTTCTTCTGTATCTCACATTCACTTGTATACTTTACATGCCCCTAAGGACTTGAGAGGATAATTAGATTGAGCAAGGCAATAACATTAGCTGTCTTGCGCTAAGGTAATAACGCTAGTGATCTTATAAATTATGGGAGCTTTGGGCTTACTTGCTTTTCGTTGTTTAAAAAAAAAACCTGGAAATTTCTATAACATTGTAGGAACATATGGTAACATAAGATGATATGTACCCATATGAACCTAGTAAATAGGATCAACACTTCTTAAGCTTGTTCACAGATGTTGTTGCACAGGAAATATACCTAAAAAATTACTTGTGACCTAAAAATTGTGTTTATTCTGTTTTTGTAGAGTATTTGAACTTTCACCTAGGGCTGATTCATATCAAAGCCTTATTGGAAACTTTTATATATGTCAGTGAAAGCATTATGTAGAATTGTTTTTATAAGACCAGAAGTACATTATAAAACAAATTACTACCAGTGTCTTCACTAGTAGTTTTATTGCTTTCATTAGTGAGTTTAAAAGAATTTCTTTAGAAGCAAATGGTCTTTGTTGTTCAAAGCATGTCAGTTTCAGCCTTGAAGACTGAATTGAAGACTGCAGCTCTGTGACAGAAGCTTTTAATGCTTGTTAATGGAGGAACCTCTAAAAGAATTGTTCAGTTCTGTTTTATCAAACACCTGTGTTCTGAAAGGATGTCTTATATTAATATGTAAAGGAGCCACAACAATTTTTGGTAGGAAAGTCGTTGAGGTTATACTGTACCAAAAAAGATATATTGTTTGGATTTGATGTGTGTGAAGATGAGCTGTTTAGTGTTATAAAGCAATAAAAAACCTTATTTGATCTCCGTAATCTTTTCCACTTGCTTTCCTTGTGAACAGTGGTAGTATACCAATAAAATGGAGACCATATTGTGAAATATTAAGTATAAAAGGAAGCATTTAAAAATAGAAACATAGTAATTACCTGTTTTTTTTTCCTTGCCTTAAAAAAAGCTAAAAAGCAAGCACATACAAAAACTGAGCAACCTGAACATATCGGATATTCAGAATGTTAAGAATTTTCCGTTGTTGGCTGGAAAAAAAAATCTTGTGAAGGAGAAAAAGAACTGTAGAGTGACAACAGACTTGCCTTATAAAGGCAGTTTTAACAGCAGTCTGCTGATTACTGATGCACATACCATAGTTAATGTCCATGTTCATAGTCTTCAAATACACCTGTTTTAATCATCCCATTATCTCAAACTGATAGCTGGAGGAGTGGGGAACTTTGGGGAGAAAAGATCAAAGTCAAGTATCCTTCAATATTTCCGTTGGGTTAAGCATTTTTATTACAATAACTATTATTCAATACATAGTAATGAGTATAGGAAGTTTACTTTTGGATGTTAATTAGATATATGACATGAAATTGTAATCATAGTTTTACTTGTTTTATATTTTATAATTCAACTTTGTAGAGATTTTTTTAAGATCTAAATTCTGTATATTTAATCAACACAACAAAAAACTAAACTAAAGTAATTTTTGCTTTAAGGTTTTCCACAATAAAAGCAAATTTGTTCCACAATTCAAAGGTAACTCAATCATCCATGAAACTGAATACAAAAGAAATTTCAAGGGCTTATCTCCAGTGAAAGAACCAAAGTTAAGAAATGATTTGAAAGAGAATGGAAATTCCGAAACTATATCCCCTGAAAAGAAGGTATTCATCAACTATTAACCTTACATAGAACAAAATCCTTTTGATTGTAGTCGCGCCATGTTCTGTTTCACTTGCTATTACTTGAGGTTTATTTTCTAGCTAGATAATTAATTTGTTTGTTCTTCAAATATCAGATGTACATTGAGCACCTACTAGGAGCCAGTCAGTGGGTACTTGCTAAGAATAAAAGAATAACAAACATATTAAGCCCCAGGCAGCTCTTGGGCTAGTGGGGAGACAGATAAGTAAATAGCTAAATATAATACCATGTAATGAATAGCCTGGCTATGCAGCTGTTGAGTCTTCTATGGAAATATCCAATGATTGGCCTTCCACTAATGTGAGCTCCAGGGGTAACAATAGTGATAGAAACACGTATTTTAAATTAAATAATGGACAGTATGCACGCACACACACGCATGCACACACGTGTTTTAAACCAAAGCTTTAGCATGCTAAATTATAGCCAGTATAATTCACATAATTTACCTCAGGATATACAAACACCTCCTCCTGTATGAAATTATAGCCATTTAACATGCAGTGTCAGGCTAAAATCATTGTAAATTATAGGTAAATGGGGTAAAAATACTGTTTTTGAATCTCTTGGAATGTTGATAATCTGATACTTTATGAGTCCTAAAAATAGTGTATGACTAAAAGTAAAATGATTCCCTAATATATATATTATATGTGTGTGTGTATATATATGTACATATACATATATACGCTTTTGTTTTTTTTTTTTTTTTTTTTGAATTTATGTCATCCCTGAGGAGAATAAAAGTTTGTTAACTTACTCAGTAAGCACTGCAGTAATTTACTCATTGGGACTTTACATTTAATTCCTGTAATACAATTAAATGTGACTTTAGAATACTAAGGGCAAATGTAAGACCACTGTTTAATAGGTAATAACATCAAACTTATTTATTTATATGTTTGTTAATTTTTTTTTTCCTAGCCAAGGATCTAAAATCTTTATTCTTAGAAAATGAAACTATATCCTGAGCCACACTTCAAAACAACTCATCAGATATACAGGCAGTCCCTGATTATGAACCAGTTCCATTCCTAAGTCTGTCTTTAAGTCGAATTTGTATGTAAGTTGGAACAGTTAGGTACGATTCG
This sequence comes from Trichechus manatus latirostris, assembly GCF_000243295.1. Taxonomy (NCBI): domain Eukaryota; kingdom Metazoa; phylum Chordata; class Mammalia; order Sirenia; family Trichechidae; genus Trichechus; species Trichechus manatus. Next base: position 1,232,208 of record NW_004444100.1, on the reverse strand, counting down.
TATCTAACGTCAATTAGTCAGATGTTTGTCTTAGTATATAATATATAGTGCAGTACCTTTCTATGCATAAAAATACATTAAAGAAACACTCATGCCCCAAGCCCAGCCAGCTCCTTGGGTCTTGCTGCCCCTGCAGCAGCAGCAGCCCCTGCTCTTTCCCCCCTCCCTTCCCAGCCTAGTGAAAGGATGGGAAACGAAGACAGAGGCCCACCACAGACCACCCTGTGGGCCCAGTGAGCCCCGAGACCCCGACTGCAGGGTCCGTTCAAATGCTTGGAGTTGCGCCACCTGAGGCACAGGACTGGTAGGATGAAGTGTTGACTTCCTGCCAGGGAGCAGTAAGGTGGAGCGGAGGGGGTCTAGCTGCAGGTTAGGGTACAGAACTGAGGGCCTGAGGGTCAGGTGGAAGGGTGAGATGGGCTGAGGAGGCCAGAGTGGGGAAGCCAGGCCAGGGAATAGGGGGCCAGCTGGGAGGCTGGGGCTGGGACTGAGGGGCCAGGAGGCTGGGGCTTGAGGGCAGGCCGAGTGCTGCTGAGCACAGAGCTTCCTCTGAGGTTGACATCAATTATGAACAATTGTATGTATAATAGGCTTTACGGATGTTGGTTCTTAACTAAGGGTTGTATACTAGTAAATCAGAGTTTTGTAACCCGGGAACTGCCTGTACTTGTTTCAAGCCTTGCTTGTTGATTTCTTGTAATTTTTATAGTTAAAGCTTACTCTTAAAAACAGAAAGGTAATATAGTGTCCAGGTGTAATTTTACAGTGTATATGTTTATACTTTGATATATAATTGTTTTAAGCAAGTCTAACTTTATATATTGTCATTTTAATGGTGTATTTTAAGTGTAATTTAAGTTTGGTTTGAATCATTATTTATTTTAAGTGTAATTAAGTTTAATGTATTTTAAGTGTAATTTAAGTTGAAATTATTTCCATTTTAGTGTAATAAAAAAGACGATCCTTTAAAATCAGAAGCAGAGATGGCATCAAAAGACTCAAACAAGCCTAAAAAGAAGCTTACACCTTGGAGTCACCAGAGGCTTGGGTATGTATTTTATAAGAAATACATCATGGTATTTAGATGATCTACATGGCAGAATATTTATTCTCATTTCATTTCTATTAGGAAGGTGAATTCTGAATATAGAGCAAAATATCTGAGCCCAGCTCAGTATTTATATAAAGCTGGGGCTTGGACTCATGTAAAGGAAAACATGCCAAATCAGGTGAGTATTTATAAGCTTAGTAAGCCCATATTTTCTTTTTGGCCTGCATAACAGTTTAATTTCACAATGAGCTTCATATACTAATAGTGACTACAATTAAAGATCTATGTTAAAATAATAGCATCAGAAGTATCAGGAATTTGAAGTTGTATGCATTAGAATATAAATTATTTGTGTGTTTCCTTTTTTTTTTAAAAAAAAACTGGCTCCTTAGATATTAATATTTATTATTAAAGCCTTTAAACTTAAAAATATCTTTTACAGTCAAATATTTGATTATGTTAATAGACTCAGTTTATAGAATTGTAGCATTATAGATTTGATTATTTTATAACATCCAGACCTCCATTCTCCTGACTAAAGATTGATTAATTTTCAAGATTAATGAATTTTCCAAGATTAAATGATTTGTCAACATGTACTCTCATAGTCTGTAAGCAAAAGGAAGAGGGCGTGGCTGTGCTGTTAGAAGTTTCAGTTATAGTGTTGGAATCCCCTGATATATGGTAGAAATGCTGGGGAGCTAAAGAAAGGTTTAAGGGGGAAGGTGATCCTAGAGTTTAGTGCAAGCTTCTTGTAGTCAAAGGATAACAGTGGCCCTTTTTTGGTTGTTGTATAACCAACATCTTTTAAACCGTATCTTAACAGTTTTCTGCCTTTTTTGTGTGAATTTGTGAACAAGCTAGAGTAAAACATTTTAGTGTAGATTAGACATTAAGGTGTTAGTAAACATTTCTACCCTCCCTGCTCCCTCTCACGCCCAACGTCATTGTAAAGAGAGAGATTGGGTGGAGAATAAATTTTTTTAGCTCTGTACTTAGCATCATAAGGAGCCCTGGTGGTGCGGTAGTTAGATGCTTGGCTGCTAACTAGAAAGGTCGGAGCTTCAAACCCACCAGCCGTTCCATAGGAGACAGATGTGGCAGTCTGCTTCCGTAAAGATTACAGCCTTGGAAGCCCTATGGGACTCTTCTACCCTGTCCTATACTGTCACTATGAGTTGGAATCCACTGGAGGGCACACAGCAATACTTAGCATCACGGCCAACAGTTAGGTGAAATCAGCTCTGGGGGCAAGGCGCTGGTTCTTTTTATTGCACGCTCTGAGCTGGTGGTTCCCAGACATATGGCTTGGTGACTTCCTGCGTGCCACATGTCGTTTTGGGACGTTTCTTGATTCTTTCCACCACGGCTGCACTTGGTGCTCTCTACTTCTCTACTTAAGCAAGGCTCTGAGGCAACACAGGCAGAGTAAAAGACAAAGCTCAAAGCTGTCCCAGATATTATCTGGGGCAAAATCCACATATTCACCCTGGTGAAATCAAGTTAAAAATATGAGCATCAGAGTAGCCATGATGTAAGAAAGGAATCAAGCCTGCTAAACTCTCAAGCAGTTCATGACCATTCCAGACCTTGGAGAGTAGTTCTGTGTTGGGAGTCTGACAGGGAGTGAGGAAAAGCCAGGGGCAAAAGGAGGGTGCGGTGGCCACAGAGGGCTAGTGTGGCCAATAAGTGTCCAACACTGGCCTGTGAAGTTTAGGTACTTCACTGTGTTGGGTTCATGAGAAGCCCCTTGTTTTGGAAAGATTATCTCAGTCTCTGAGGACTTCTTTAAGATGAGTTGGTTTTTACGCCTCAGATCTAAACATCCAATGGATTGAGAGGATTGTTAAGTCTGAAATTCCTTACCCTGCCCTGATGGAAGAGAACATTTTTGTTGTTTTTAATTTAAGATCTGTCTTTTCAAGATTTCCAATTCTGATAACTTGATAAAGTGACTTTTTTTCGTTTATTTTATTAATTGTTATTGGTAGTTGTAAATATTTAAATTAAAGGTATAGTTTGCCCTAACCTCTTTGGGCAAAGCAATTCAAAAAGTAGTTTGGAGTTAGAAAAGAATAAGAATCTTTAAGAAGTCAGTGATCAATGATGGTAATAACAGTTTTAGTTGACCAAGTTATAGACATTTAATATGGGCCATGTTTTACTTAAGTCATAGGTTTTTTTTTGTTTTTTTTTTTTTTTTTTTACTGGAAGATATTTACTACATATGTGGCTGATTATGAGGTACCTGAATATTAGGTACTCCTTCATTTTCCAAATAAGAGAATCTATAAAAAAGAGTTTTAATCCACTTTCCAACTCCAATTGCTTTTGTGTACATACATTTTTAGGGATAGAGATGTATGCCTTTGTATTTCTTTTAATAACTTAGACACAATTAGAATCACATAGAAAGTAAAAGTTAATTGACAAATACAGCTTTTTCCCACTCCTAACATTTTTTGAAAGAGTATTATCAAACTCTTCAAATGCACTTTTGATATCAGTGACTTTGTTATTATTAGAATGTTAACTCACTTTTTGAGTCATATTACAGTTTTCTGGTCTTTATATCATCTTCATTTCCTTCTATGTTTGCGATATTATACTTTTTCAATCTGTTAATAGTTTGTTGTTGTTAGGTACTGTTGAGTCGATTCCTACTCATAGCCATTCCATGTGACAAAGTAAAACTGCCTCATAGGATTTTCTTGGCTGTAATCTTTATGTAAGCAGATCGCCAGGTCTTTTCTTAGGCAGAGCCGCTGGGTGGGTTCAAATGGCCAACCTTTTGGTCAGCAGCTGAACGCTTAACCATTCGTGCCACTAGGGCTCCTATTTATGGTTTAGTCGCTGGATATTTTATCCTAAATATAGGGCTCCTATTTATGGTTTAGTCGCTGGATATTTTATCCTAAATCCCAAGGACTCGTTCATATAATGTTGTTGTGTTGTTCTTAGGTGCTGTCGAGTTGGTTCTGACTCATAGTGACAACAGGGGGAAACACTGCCCGGTCCTGCACCATCCTCGTGATCGTTGTTATGCTTGAGCCCATTGTGCAGCCACTGTTGTCAGTCATCTCACTGAGGGCTGACACAGTGGACATGTAACATTATTGTAATTTTATTTGTCTGGTGGTTGTATATTTGTCATCACCTTGATATGACCACTTGAACTATTTTTTTTTTTTTGAGTGCTCCCTTAAAAGAATTGTTTTTAATAATAATTGGCAGTTGCAATTGTTAGGTCCTATACCTAGAAACTCATAGAATAGACTCGATGGCAACAGGTTTGGTTTATACCTAGAAAGGAGCCCTGGCGGCACAGTGGTTAAATGCTCAGCTGCTAACCGAAAGGTCAGCTGTTACGACCCACCAGCCACTCTGCAGGAGATAGATGTGGCAGTGTGCTTCTGTAAAGACTACAGTGTTGGAAACCCTATGGAACAGTAGTACTGTGTCCTACACAGTCGCTATGAGTCAGAGTCCACTCGATGGTAGTAAGTTTGTTTTTTTTTTTTTGGTTTTATACCTAGAAAAACTTACATCTGTGTTAATTTTTTTTTTACTTGATTGTTAGTTACTCTTTTAATCATCCAAACTACATTGATTTAGATAATTTTATTCTAATGTGCCTTCCATAATTAGGACTTTGTTTCAAGATAAAGTCTCACGTTTGAAAGACATCCTGTAATGTGAGAGACATTGTAAAGACGAGGTATAAGGTGACTTCATTTTTGAGGGGTGATTTTTTTGGGAAAAAAGTTGTGACTTTTTCCCCAAGTTTTCTGAGTTTGGATTTTCTGCATATAAATTTTAAGTGATTTAGTTGCATTCTTAATATGGGAAAATAAATTCAGTAATGAATACATTCTACTTAATAATGTTTATATCATGTAATTGCATGGCATTGCTTGGCCCTGAAAGGGTTGGGAGTGTGTGTGTGTGTGTTGAGTTGAGAATGGTCTTCTGTCCTTTTTAGTCAGTCTGCTTGTTGACTAAGGAGCTCCGGTGGTGCAGTGGTTAAAACACTTGGCTGCTAACCAAAAGGTCAGTGGTTCAAACCCACCAGCTGCTGCACAGGACAAAGATGTGGTGATCTGCTTCCACAAAGAGTTACAGCCTTGGAAACCTTACAGGGCAGTTTTTCTTTGTCCTATAGGGTCACTGTGAGTTGGAATTGACTTGAAGGCATGGGTTTGGTTTTGGTGGGTTGTTGGCTGTTGGGGTTGTTCTTAATAATTGAGTTCACACCATCGATTCTTCCCTCTTAAAGTAGAACACCTTATTTGGGAAATACCAACTTACTAATTTTTCATCTTAGTTTAGGATTATAGAAGTTCAAAATAATGTATTTGTAACACATTATAACATTAGTACTAAGATTATTAATAAAGATTGTTGATAAAATAAATTTAGAGAATTTAGTTTAAATGTTAGTGACAAATAGAACTGAATAAACTAAAGTTTTTACAAGATGCCTATAAGTTATCCACCATCCTTTCTAAATAAATTTGATTTCAAATAAAACTAGATCACTGTGTAAGTGGAGGGGATACTTGTTGATTCTCTTGTATTAAACAATAAGCTCCTTTCACCTGGTTAGAATGTATCCTCCCTGTGCTGCTCCTCCCCCGCCAACACACGCACAGAGCTGACCACACAACTTTTGAGCCACTCCTTTAATTTATATCTCATTCATTTATTATAGTGTAGACTACACCAATATTATAATAATATATGTACAAGTCTGTCTCTTCTACTAGACTGTGAGTGCCTTGAGTGCAGGGATTTTCTTGCTCATTTTCTGCTCACCAGCTGTCTAGCACAGGCCTAGAGCTGAGTCCACACTCAGGACTGGTATTGGAATCAACACTCAAATACTATGCTCACCCTCACCTCAACAATTTCATAGATTAATGGGGTAGAATGACTTGAACAATTAATTCCAGTAGAATGAAATAAGTACTGTAGTACTAGGGATATGCATGAAGGGCTTTGAGAACACAGACGAGGCAGTGATGCTGAGGCATGCGATTGTATTGTGTAGCTGATGGAGTGGCCAGGAAACATTTGAAACATGGAGGGTACTTACAGAAATAAAATCTGGACTATGTGAAGGCCCTTCATGACAAGGTTCGTGTGTGCGTTGACACCACCCTGGCTAGTAGTGCGACTCAGTGTGTCTCAGGTATTACCTGTTAAATGCAACACGACTGCAGATAATTTTCTTTAAAGTGTAGGAGTTAACAGAAATTATAAAGTTTTTGGCAGTGAAGAAAATATTTTGAATTATCCTTTAGGAATATCTTTGGGTGTGGTTCATTACAGCAGTGGGACTCTGCAGGGCTTATGGGGCTTATGTCATGGCAGGTGCTGATCTTTGCTTTGTACCTGGCTAATTCCCTAGAGATGTAGCACTGTCACCCCTTTCCATTTAGTAGTGTCTTGTTACAGAGCTGAGGATGTTTCTTCAATTGCTTTTGCAAAGCTAGGCTTCATTACTTGCCTTTTTTGCCTTTAAGTGAAAGAAAAGCAATTCTAGCTGATAGCATCCAGAAATCCTTTTAATGCTCCTGTTTCATCTTTAGATAGAAAATATTATAGCGTTTTCTAAGAATAAAGATTATTTTAAACACAATTTTTAAAAATTTTTTTATTGTATTTTACATGAAGGTTTACAGAACAAATAGTTTCTCATTAAACAGTTAATACTTGTCTTATGACATTGGTTAACAACCCCACGACACGTCAGCACTCTCTCCTCTTGACCTGGGGTTCCCTATTACCAGCTTTCCTCTCCCCTCCTGCCTTCTAGTCCTTGTCGCTAGGCTGTTGTGCCGCATTAGTCTCGTTTTGTTTTATGGGCCTGTCTTATCTTTGGCTGAAGGCTGAACCTTGGGAGTGACTTCATTACTGAGCTAAAGGGTGTCAGGGGGCCATACTCTCAGGATTTCTTCAATGTCTGTCAGGCCAGTAAGTCAGGTCTTTTTTTGTGAGTTAGAATTTTGTTCTACATTTTTCTCCAGCTCTGTCCGGGACCCTCTATTGTGATCCCTGTCAGAGCAGTCAGTGGTGGTAGCTGGGCACCATCTAGTTGTACGGGACTCAGTCTGGTGGAGGCCGTGGTAGTTAATGGTCCCATTAGTCCTTTGGACTAATCTTTCCCTTGTATTTTGTTTTCTTTATTCTCCCTTGCTCCTGAAGGGGTGAGACCAGTGGAGTATCTTAGATGGCTGCTCACAGGCTTTTAAGACCC
>NW_004444100.1:1202834-1224798 GCF_000243295.1 Trichechus manatus latirostris | reverse complement strand
GTGGAGTATCTTAGATGGCTGCTCACAGGCTTTTAAGACCCCAGACGCTACTCACCAAGGTAGAATGTAGAACATTTTCTTTATAAACTATGTTACGTCAGTTGAGCTAGATGTTCCCCGAGACTATGGTCCCCACAGCCCTCAGCCCAATAATTCGGTCCCTCGGAGTTCGGATGTGTCTATGGAGCTTCCATGACCTTGCCTTGGACAAGCTGTGCTGGCTTCCCCAGTATTGTGTACTGTCTTACCCTTCACCAGAGTTACGACTTATCTATTGTCTATTTAGTGTTAAACACAATTTTAAGGGTAAAGTTCAACTTAATTTTTTTTAAATTGCAGAATTGTATTTAGTGAAGCCAGCAGGTGGCAGTATGATGTGTAAAATGAAAGGGTTTCAAATTCGTACAGACTCCTTTTCATATGAAAATACTTATTTGCATATTAGGGGATTCAAATCACCTGAACATTCATCAGAACATTTTTTAAAGAATATCCCGTCTCTTGGTTGAACATACATTGCAGTTATTAGTTTGTGGGATATTACTTATTTTTTATTGGGCTTTAGGTGAAAGTTTACAGAGCAAATTAGTTTCTCATTAAACAATACACATATTGTTTTGTGACAGTGGTTGCCACCCCTGCGATGTGTCAGCACCCTCCCCTTCTTGACCTCTGGGTGGGGTATTATTTTTAATTAAATAGTACATTTAAAAAAAGTTGAGGGTTTGCTGAGTCCCAGAAAGTATTGAGAAATTTTGAGAGAAGCCTTATAACTAACTCTCTCACTGGGGCCTTTTGTAGTAGTAGCAGCTGTCTCTAAAGCCAGGACATTAAGCTAGGCAAGGGGTTTCCAAGGATTCCTGGTGGCATAATGGTTAAGTGCTTGGCTGCTAACCAAAAGGTGGGTGGTTCAGACCCACCAGCGGCTCTGTGGAAGAAAAGACCTGGTGATCTGCTGCCATAAAGATTACAGCCTAGGAAACCCTATGAAGCAGTTATACTCTGTCCTGTAGGGTCGCTATGAATTGGAATCGACTCAAAGGCACACAACAACAAGGGGTAGAGGTGGGAAATAGGAATAACGATTATCTGTCATCGATAGCATCCCAGACATGCAAGAAAGTGACTGGTTTTCAAGGTGTGTAATATTAAAATATCTTTGTTACTGAATTAAAAATTACTAAAACATACTAAAAGAATAGTGATGGACAGACTTGATATATATTTAGAAGGAAGAATAATAAGGTATTTTGTTGATTCCCCTTAATATTCAGTTATGGCATTAACCTGTCATTAAGTGTGTTCTGTGTTCCTTTTCCTAGGGTTCCCTAAATGCCATGTGGTATGCGGAGGTTGGTTGCTTTTGAGTTTTTAAAAACTGTAATAGTGCATAGAGTACTTATGTAAATTACAATTGGAGTAAGAAGTAGGTGTAAATAGTTTTCTTAGCTGCTACAAATTTCTCCCTGCCTGCTGGCCTAAAATAAAATAACCACATTGTGCTTTAGCTTGACTGTTTTAATTTCTGCTTAAAAAATGCACATAGTCAGAAGAACATATGTAGCTATTTTTGCCTTTCTTTCTCCTTGGTCTCTGGCTGTATTTGTGCAATCCGTGTCTTTAATTTGCTACTTGGTGATATTTGCAAAGGAGCATTTACAATAATATGTGATGTCTGAACTTTCCTGCATAGGTTAAAGAACTCCGAGAGAAGGCTGAGTTTTACAGGAAACGAGTCCTGGGAACACATTTTTCTCGGGACCATCTGAATCAGATTCTATCTGATAAAAATTGCTGTTGGGATGTCTCCTCAACCACGAGCTCAGAGGGAACCATTAGTAGCAACATCAGAGCTCTAGATCTTGCTGGGTGAGGTGTTCTTTGTGGGTGGTGAAAAGTATGTTGTAGCTTATAATAGAACATGTAATTATAAGGAAATGACATGACTACTCAGAATTGCTAGTCAAATGGAAATGTGCCAGAATTTATTTGCATTATTTTTGGTTTATTCTCTAAGTCCCTAGGTGGTGCAAATGGTTTGCACTCGACTCCAACCTAAAGGTTGGCATTTCCAACCCACCCAGGGGTACCGTGGAAGAAAAGGCCCAATGATCTGCTTCCATTAAGATAACAGCCAAGAAAACCTTGTGGAGCAGTTCTGCTCTGTTGCACATGGGGTCTCTGTGAGTTGGAATCAACACCATGGCAACTAACAGCAACAGTTTATTTTCTGTGAAAAATAAAGCTACACATACTTGCTTTATGCACTTGTATATACATAATAATACATGATGTAAATCTGGAAGGTTGTATTTTATAATATTCCTTATTAGTAATTAAGAACTTAATGAAGATGACTGTATAGTAGAGATAAGTTACTTTTAAAAAGCAAGAAAAAGAGAGAAGCAACAACAGCAGCAACCCAAACTCAGAGAATATAAGCTATTGGTCCATATCCCTTATCATTCATTAATGGGTTTGGTGGCTAATATGGAACTTGGGCCCTGATTTTATGAGAGAATTCTTTGATGTCTTGGGTTTTAAAGTGAACATCATTTAACTATAAGAGAAATAACATGGTGATTTGTAGCAAATAAAATAGTTCTTACGGTATATTACTATAGTCATGCATACCAGATTAACCATCAATTTTAATTATGTGACATCTGATTTAAAAAGTTTGTCACCAAATCTATTCTTTAATTATATCTTGAAAAGATGAATCTGTCCAAACATAAAATTTGAACCAGCTTGTTTGACTTGCAAGTATGCTTGAGTTTGTGCACAAAACCCTAAGTGAGTAAGTGAACAAGTTAGGCATGTGAGGTCCTAGTTTATGTGAGTAAATACAGGTTTAGGGGATAAGCAAGAGTTTTGGCAGCACAGATGCAGGCATGTATAATGTGTGAAGGTAGAAGTGAGAGGAGATAAATATATTTTACTTTGCAATCTTTTAATAGAAACTCTAGAATACAAGTTTCATTTTTCATACTGTAAAATGGACTCTTAATTAGATTTTCTTTCTTCACTGTGTGGGGGAAGATAATATCTGTGGGATAACCTATATATTTGAGCAATGGGAAGAAATGATGTACTCACTAAAATTAGTATAAAATAGAAAGCTCAAAACTATTCAAGTTTAAAAGGAAACTTGTTTTGTTTTGCAGAGATCCTACAAGCCATAAGACTTTGCAGAAATGTCATTCTACCAAACTAGAAGAAAAAAGACCTGTCTTGGAAGAACAGCCCCCAAAATATACCACAGAGAAATTGGACATGTCAGGCGCTCCCACTATGCCTGTTAAAAGACGTCTGGCTTGGGATGCAGATAACACCAATGAAGATATACAAAAACAGCCAAAAGGGAAGGAGGAGGAGGAGGAAAGTGAAAGGGACAAACAGGTTCATATGGGAGAGTTAGAGAAGTTGGAAGTAAATGAAAGATCTGAGGCAGACAAGATAAAAGAAGGGTGAGAGTTTTAAATTACTGATTATATAGAAGCATTATAGTACATGGTTTATAAGTGTTTTGTCAATAAGTATAGTGATTTTAACATTTTTGTTTTATGACTAATACAGCAGATTTACTTTAATGTCATGAAGTAAGCATTTCTGGATGGTTTACGATTTGACCGACTCAGGTGTTGGAGCCACCACCAACTGGTAACTGAACACTAAACACTGAGCCACCTGGGGAGGAAATAGTTTATTGTTATTTTTGTTCTCCTAATTATGATTTACTGCATTCGTAAATGTTTGTTTACGATTTAAGAAAAATAGCTGAAGTTCTTTAATATCAGTTGGTTGTACCAAAAAGGAAAAGAATGTTATGTACTATTAAAAAGAAGTGATTTCTGCAAATAGCTGATTCCTTTAGATTTATGTGCAAGATACTTTGGGGAATGCTAATTGATAATGGTGCTTTTTGCCTGTTGTCCTTTTCATTCATTCCTGACTTTTGCAGCTAACATGGCACTTAGGCCCTGATGGATGAGAGGATTCCCTACTGCTTTGTGGCCGACTTGCAGTGAACTTGTCTCTTTGTCAGTACTTAGTGGCTCTTAACTGGCTGTGGATTTGATTGTAATTTTTTTTTCAGAAAAGAAATGGCCTTCTCTTAAAAGTTTCATACTTTATTATGCATAATCATGTAAGGATGTTTTTGATCATATTTTCTGAAAGAAATGCTTCATAATAGGTTGTTCCTATTTGTAGGTCAGATTCTTCTTCTATATCTTCAGGAAAAGGCGGCAGGCTTCCTACACCAAAGCTGAGAGAACTTGGTGGAGCCCAGAGGACTCATCATGACCTTACCACTCCAGCTGTTGGTAATAGGCAAACGCTGTGCAGCTCTCATTTAACCTACTTTTTTTTCCTGCAAGATAATTTCATTTAATTAAAGCCTGTTATTTTCTATATTTTTCCAGGTGGTGCTGTCTTAGTGTCCCCATCTAAAGTGAAGCTTCCAGTGCCGGAACAGAGGAAAAAAATGTTCCCTCAGGATGGCTTAGAGACGTCAAAGAATGAGTTTAGCAAGGTAAATATTTATATTTTGGGGAAATGCAGCTCTTAGGAAGTGACTGTTTTAGTCTCATGTAAATAAATAGGTTCATACTTGAGAAAGTTCTGTCAAATGTGAGAACGATGCCATTAACCTACTTTTAGTAAGGCAGAGGCATTCAATTTTTTTTTTTTTTCTAGTAGTGGCATCACATTTGCTGCTGATATGTCAGTAGTGACCTAGCAGACAGAGAAGAAAAACAGTTATTGAGCATCTACTGTGTGATAAGCATATTATTCATTCATTCAGTATATTTTTATTATGTTCCAGTTACGTTCCAGACACTGTTTTGTGCACTGTAGATATAATAATGAACAAAACAGACAGAATCTCAGCCCTCATTGAACTTACATACCAGTGGAGGAGAGAGAAAATAAACAAGATGACTAGGCAAAATACGTAGTATATTAGTTAATGGTAAGTATTAAGGAGAAAAATAAAGCAGGCGAAATGGTTAGCAGGTGGCCAGGAAGTCCTCACTGGACGGTGACATTTGAGCAGAATCTGAAGGAGGTATGGGATTGACCCATGCATATCTGGGAAGGCATTCTAGGCAGAGAGAACAGCAAGTTCAAAGTCCCTGAGGTGTGGATGCCTGACTTCCTTGAACAACATTCAGACGGTCATTGTGGCTGGTTCAGAGAGCAGGATAGGAGAGTAGTGCAACTGATGAGTTCAGAGACATAATGGGTGCTAACAGGTGACAGGATCAGTGGATGGAAGGTCTTAGCAGAGCCTTGCACGTCATAGAAAAAACTTGAGATTTTGTTCTCAATGAAATGGGGAGCCACTGGAGGAGCAGAGGAGTGACATGATTAGGTATAGGTTTTTCCAGGTCACTCTGCCTGCGGTGTTGCGAACAAACAGTAGAGGGAGCAACAGTGTGGGTGAAAAACAGGTTAGGAGTCTGTTACCATATCTAGGCAAGAAGTGATGGTCATTTGGATCATAGTGGTAGCTGTGGAGGTCATGTGATGAAGCCCAAGTCTGGATATGCCTTGAAGATATAGCTGACAAGATTTGCTGTGGATAAGAGAAGGGGTGGGAGAGAGAGGAGAATCAAGGATAGCTCAAGATTTTTGGCCTGAGTGAAATTTGATGTAAGACCAGCCAGGATGAGTTGTATATTTTTCTCCAGGCATGTTTGGCTGCAGAGGTGCAGAACAGGTAACAGACTTGGATTTAACTGGGGTTTACATTTTGTTGAGTGAGTAAGACAAAGTGAGAAAGGGAGTTAGGGAGTTAAGGTATATGCAAGGGAGTGATAATGATTCACCATGAAAGTTGAGTTAGGGAGGGAAAATAGGACTTGAAAAGATAAGCTATAATGATAAGACAACAGGATCAATGTGTGGAATGTACCACAGTTTTAGTCAACAGACTTAAAGATATGTTAGAATTGTGGCACATGAGGGGGTTGGTTTTAAAGTTAGGAGGTGTGGTGGTCAGAAATTGAGATTATGGAGAGGTTGCAGTTATCATTAATGACACGGTTTAGCATGTGATCATGGAGCTAAATGGCTGAAGTAGGATAGAGAAGAAGATCATTAAAGAGAGAAGGTCAGTGAATTGAGATCATCTGGATAGCTATTGAGATCAACGAGAATTATGCCAGTCCAGCACTGGAGAGAGTTTTAGAACCAGGAGCTAAAATCTATAGGAAATGGGTGGGGGGTGGGGGGGCGGGGGTGTGTGACGCAATGGTTGGTAGATGACTGCAAAAGGAGAGGAAATGGGTAGAGTTTAATGCTGTGAAATTCAGAAGCTCGGCAGTTTTAGGGAGGAGGAAGGGGGAGAATGGTCCTGAAAGAGGCATTGAGGAACAGGGAGGATACCTGTGCCATCTTCAGGTATGGGCTAGAGAATAACAATCTACCCTCTTTCTCAGAGCAAGAAGATGAAGGAAGCATTCAGAGAAGAGGTTGAAAATCGATAGGGAATTTTGCTGTTGACTGTTCATGAGCTCCAGAGGGCACAGTGCAAAGTTTGCAGGTGTTGGGGAGGAGTGGGAGATGGAATCAGAGAGCTGAAGAGCAGAGCCTTCTGGGGACAAGAGTGTGGGCCATGAGGAGTAACTTGGTGTTCTAGGATTCTTGTGGTGACTGTCTTAAACAGGGATAATACATGCCAAAAAGCATTTGTGAAATTCTAGCAGCCAATCCTAAAAAAGCCTAATAAAATGGGAGCAGGAGCAGACTTCCTACATACAACATTAATAAAAATCCTATAGCAAATGTCCTAGTAAGTGATAATATATGAAAGATACTCCATTTCTTCTATGAATACAACAGGGATGCTCACTTTTATCACTATCGTTTAACATTTTTTGGAAATAATAGGTAATAAGAAAAGAAGTAAGCTCAATAAACACTGAAAAAGAGGAAACAAAATGAGCATTATTTACAGATGTTAGGTTTGTACAGCTGGAAAATCTAAGAGACTCATCAAGAGCCATTAAAGCTATTAAAAGAATTTTATATAAGATAGCCTGGTATAATAAGAAATGGGGAAGAAACCTTCTAATAGCAGCCCAAACTCTCACTTTAGGAGAAAAAATTAATGAGAAAAACAGATTATGTGAAGAAAAGTTAAAATTATACTGAAGAGCATGAAACAAAACTAGAGCATAGAAGATTTAATCATAAAGATGTCAGTTTCTCTCATATAAATTCAACAAATTTAATGATATTCCATTTTATGACCCTGACAGGCTTTGTTTCTTTTTATTTTATTTTATTTTTGTATCTTGGCAATTTGATACTAAATTTTATGTGGATGAATAATGTAGGAAAATTAATAAGGAAATTTTGAGAAGAATAACAATGAGGAAGACCCCACCTCCTAAATAGTAAAATGAAGTATAATGTTAAATTAAACCCTTGGCTACTTACACAGGAATGGACAAATAGATCAATGGAGTCAAATGAAGATGGATTATTTAAAAAATGATTTTAAGATTTGGTTGTCTATTTGGAAGAAAAATATTTACCCCTACCTCAAATCATGTATTAAGATATGTTTCACATGGATTATAAAAAGCCAAAGGTAAAATCAAACGAAATGAATAAAGGAAAATACAGAAAAATATTTTTAAACATCTTACATTGCGGGAGGGACTCGCAAGCAAAAAACAAATGTTAGAAGCCACATGGCAAAATATCAGTCACATTTAAATGAACAGATTTGAGATTTCTATACTTTAAAAACTCAAAAAAAAATTGGCATTTTGGAAAAAAGGTTAATATATGTCTAGTATATAAAGAGCATCTAAAAATATATTAAAAAGAAGGTAAAAGATATTTAAAAAGTCATTTCACAGAAGAACAGTGGAAATTTAAAAAAAGGAGATACAATTTTTCACCTATCAGGTCAAAATTTTAAAAGAGTAATGACATTCATTGTTAATAAGCATGTGGAAAACCAGACAATTTTATATGCCTTTAGTAGAAGTATAAATTGGTACAACTTTCTGAGTAGGCAATTATGTAGTATCTATTAAAGTTAAAAACACATATATCCTCTTAATCCAACAGTTGGTGCCCTAATTCTCCTTCCCTTTATTCCTATGAATTTTTAAGTTTAAGAGTTTCAGTTGTTGCTACCATTAAAAATAAACGTGTATTTTAATTCTTAAAACTTCCAAAAACGAATTTTGAAAATAATAGCCATTTGAACCTTAGGTATCAGTCTAAAATTCATGCATCCTGACAAAAGATTAATGCTTACCAGTTATTATGTGGTAAATAAAATCCACCAGATGCTTGGATAGCAACATATGCCTAATTTGTGTATAGGCAGCATTGCTTTTATAATTTGTCAGACTTCTTTAAATTTTTCTACTTGTTCTAGGAGCTTTGATTTTTCTGTTTTCTAAAATGAATACAGTTTTGCTGTGCTTTATTCATAAGGTGCGTAACAGACATAGGTTAAAAGAGAAACCTCACTTGGTTCACTTGGTGCTTCATGGTGTTTTATAGTAGTAGTCAATATAAATTGAGTAACAACAATTTCTGCCTTTGATCTGTTGTAAATATTTGAGTAATAGGAAACTAATACAAAATTAAGGAGTCCTGGAGCCCTGATGGTGCAGTGGTAAGAGCTCAACTCCTAGCCAAAAAGTCAGCAGTTTGAATCCACCAACCACTCTTTGGAAACCCTATGGGTCAGCTCTGCTCTGTCCTGTAGGGTTCCTGTGAGTTGGAATCGACTCATTGGCAGTGGATTTGGTGGTGGTTTTTTTTTTGATCTAGTGGCAAAAATGATTTAGTGCTCAGCTGCTACTGAAAGGTTGGTTTGAACCTGCCCAGTAGCTCTGTGGGAGAAAGACCTGGCAATCTGCTTTCATAAAGATTATAACCAAGAAAACCCTATGGAGCAGTTCTGCTCTGTCACATGGGGTAACTATGAGTTGAAATTGGCTTGACAGCACCACCAACAACAAATATTAAATCAGTGACTGTTTTAATTGATTTGTAATACTTTGGTTATATTTAGCAATCATATATTGTTATGAGGAGCCCTGATGGTGCAATGGTTAAAGTCTTGGCTGCTAACTGAAAGGTTGGCAGTTCAAACCCACCTAGTGGCTTTGCAGGAGAAAGACCTGGTGATCTGATCCCATGAAGATTACGGCCTATAAAACCCTATGGGGCAGTTCTACTCTGTCACATGGGGTTGCTTTGAGTCGAAATTGACTTGATAGCACCTGACAATAGCATATTGTTATATTTAGCTTTTTGTTGAACTATATGAACTTGTTTTGACTTAAAGCCTGTCTAGTTTACAGTAGTATGAGCCTGTGTGAGACGTTTTGGATTCAGCTGATTCAAGCCTTAGGCATAGTGTTTTGTTTTGTTATCATTCCCTTCTAACTTAAACCTCTTGCCACATAACTCCTTATTATCTTTGGAGAATATTTCTACCTATTTTTTTTTTTTTTTTATGTCTACATTACCAGTTGCCATGAAGTTGACTCTGACTCATGGCAGCCCCATATGTGTCAGTGTAGAACTGTGCTCCATAGGGTTTTCAATGGCTGATTTTTTGGAAGTAGATCACCAGGCCTTTCTTTTGAGGCATCTCTGGGTGGATTCGAACTTCCAACCTTTTGGTTACCAGGCAAATGCTACATAGTCCCTACTAGTTGGTCATTAGTACTACTAATGTATCATGAAGCCATTTTTTAAACCTTTATTTTAAATTATATTAATGTTTTATTCTTATAGGAACCAAAGCTCATTTGGAAATCAGTTCCAGGGAAGTCTTGCTAGTCAGGGAGATGTCACTCTTGGCCAAGATTAGGAACTTACTCTCCATTCTTCCTCCAGTGCTCTTATATCTGTATGCCTCAGTTTCTCACCTCCTTCAGGTATTTGCTCAAATGTCACCTTCCTAACGCAGGGTTCCTGACCACCTTATTTAGAATTGGCAACTACCTCCCCATCCTCAGTGCTTAGAACAGTGTGCCCAGCTCTTAGTAGGTGCTCATTAAATATGTGTTGAATGAATCTTTTTGGAATGACAGAATATTGAAATTGTTTCTGGTTGCTTATGAATACTTTGGTTTATTAAAGGAAATATGACGATAGAAATGTGGTCATAATTGATCAGAGCCAAGTGTTAGGAATTTATTGCCCCCATGGACTATGGGCTAAAGCATAACAACGATTGTGAGGATGGCGCAGGACTGGGCAGTGTTATGTTCTGTTGTACATGGGGTCGCTATGAGTCAGAACCAACTCGAGGGCACCTAGCAACAACAGGGACTGTTGTGCCCCTCCTCAGGAGTCCAGGCTGCTACTTAGCATTATCACTGACTATGGGTTGCCACCTATTAACTTCTAATCATACGCCTTGAAATATGGTAGGATTATGGAGCAACAGATGGATGTCAGAGACTCTGAAACTTGCTCTTGAACGTAGAGTAGCTAGAGCGAATGGAAAAAATGATGAAGTAAAAGCTGAACAGAAGATTTCAAAGGGTGCCTCGAGAAAGACAGAGTAAACTTTTATAATGAAATGTGCCAAGACCTGGAGTTAGCAAACCAGAAGGGAAGAACATGCTCTGGATTTCTCAAGCTGAAAGAACTGAAGAAAAAATTCAAGCCTCGAGTTGCAATATTGAAGGATTCTCCTGGCAAAATATTGAACGATGCAGGAAGCATTGAAAGAAGATGGAAGGAATACACAGAATCCCTGTACCAAAAAGAACTGGTCGATGTTCAACCATTTCAGGAGATAGCATATGATCAAGAACCGATGGTATTGAAGAAAGCTGCACTGAAGGGAATGGCAAAAAACAAGGCTCCAGGAATTGATGGAATATCAATTGAGGTGTTTCGACAAAAGGTTGTAATGCTGGAAGTGCTCACTCATCCATGCCAAGAAATTTGGAAGACAGGTACCTGGACTGGAAGAGATCCATATTTGTGCCTGTTCCAAAGAAAGGTGATCCAACAGAATATAGAAATTATCGAACAATATCATTAGTATCACACGCAAGTAAAATTTTGCTGAAGATAATTCAAAAACAGTTGCAGCAGTACATTGACAGGGAACTGCCAGAAATTGAAGCCGGATTCAAAAGAGTATGTGGAACGGGGGATATCATTGCTGATGTCAGATGGATCTTGGCTGAAAGCAGAGAATACCAGAAAGATGCTTAACCTGTGTTTTAATTGACTGTGTGGATCATAACAAATATGGATAACATTGCGAAGAATGGGAATTCCAGAACACTTAATTGTACTCATGCGGAAACTTTACATAGACCAAGAGGCAGTCGTTTGAACAGAAGAAGGGGATGCTGCCTGGTTTAAAATCAGGAAAGGTGTGTGTCATGGTTGTATCCTTTCACCATACTTACTCAATCTGTATGCTAGGCATATAATCTGAGACGCTGGACTATATGATGAAGAGTGGGGCATCAGGATTGGAGGAAGACTCATAAACAACCTGCGATATGCAGATGACACAGCCTTGTTTGCGGAAAACGATGAGGACTTGAAGCACTTACTGGTGAAGATCAAAGACTATAGCCTTCAATGTGGATTATACCTCAACATGAAGAAAATAAAGATCCTCACAACTGGACCAATAAGGAACATCATGATAAATGGAGAAAAGATTGAAGTCGTCAAAGATTTCATTTTACTTGAATCCACGATCAACACCTATGGAAGCAGCAGTCAGGAAATCAAATGACATGTTGCATTGGGCAAATCTGCTGCAAAAGACCTCTTTCAAGTGTTAAAAGCAAAGATGTCACTTTGAGAACTAAGATGCGCCTGACCCAAACCGTGGTATTTTCAATTGCCTCATATGCATGTGAAAGCTGGACAATGAGTAAAGAAGACGAAAGAATTGTTGCCTTTGAATTATGCTGTTGGTGAAGAGTATTGAGTATACCATGGACTACCAGAAGAAGGAACAAATCTGTCTTGGAAGAAGTATAGCTGGAGTGCTCCTTAGAAGGGAGCATGGTGAGACTTCATCTTAAGTACTTTGGACATGTTATCAGGAGGGACTAGTTCCTGGAGAAGGACTTCATACTTCGTAAAGTAGAAGGTCAGTGAAAAAGACGAAGACCGTCAACAAGATGGATTGACACAGTGGCTGCAACAGTGGGCTCATATGTAGCAAGGATTTTGAGGACGACGCAGGACTGGACAGTGTGTTGTTCTGTTGTGCATAGGATCACTATAAGCTGGAACTGACTCCATAACACCTAACAACACAACAACTATGGAGCAACAGCAATTTGGGTAACTTATATGGGGCTGATCTTAATAGCTAGCATTTACTGAGTGCTAAGTTCTAGGCCCTGTGCTAAGCGCTTAACATGTATTAACTTGTTAAATCTTCATAAGGACTCTGGAAGGTGGGTATTATTGTTATTCCCAGTTAGATGATGAAACTAAGGTCACACACCTGCCAAGTGGTAGAGTAGAATTTGACCCAGGCAGTCTGTCCTCAGAGCCCACGTTTTTAACCTCTAAATAACATTGTCTCACTAAACTTCAGAGTAGAATGCTCATGCTATTGGTTTGATTGTCAGATAGCATTTTCAAATTTTATAAATGATATAAAAAACCCAAGTGTGCCTTGGCTCACTTCATTAATTCATTCAACAATGTTTCTTACTCGTTACTCATGTGCTGTGGTTATGATAGTAAGCATAACCAGACATGCTACATGACATTATGGAACCTTCAATCTGGTGAGGGAGCTATATGTTAATCAAAGAATCACACTGAAAGATGTAAAATTAGAACTAATAAGGATTTCATAGTAGTAGTACATGATGTTATAAAAGCATATTCTGGAAGGAATTGACCTAGACATGGAGGTCAGGAAGCTTCTTGGAAGTCAAGGATGCTTCCTAGAAGGAGTCATAATTGAGCTGAGATATAGAAGAAGAGGAAGAGTTAGCAGGTAAAAAGGGTGGGGAGCAGGAGCATAGCAAGAGCCAAGATGCTGTGGAGAGAAAGAGCACAGTGTTTTAAGAAACAAAGACCAGTGTAGCTGGAGTGTGTATACTGTGAGACAGATTGCATGATGCAAGATGAGACTGGAGAAGAAGTGGGGTTTAGACTGTACTATAGTGAGAATTCCTATTATTATCTCAAAAGCAATGGGAAGCCATTGAAATATTTTAAATATAGGACTGATGTGATCAGATTTGTTCTGCAGAGATCTCCCTGGCTGCTATGGAAGACAGGAGTAGATGGTGGATACCCTTTAAAGGCTATTGTGGTAGTCTAGGCAGGAGATATTGGTAACTTGGACTAAGGAGGTGTATAGCTGGAGTGTATAGTGTGAGCCAGGTTGCATGATGCATCTTGGCACATATAGATAGATGTGGGTGAAACTGAAGAATTGTGCGAAGGAAACACTGTCTGGACATAGTGCTAGGTTGGCTAATGGGGGATGAGAGATAGTGAAGTGTCATGAGTGACTTCTGGGTTTCTGATTTGCCCAGCAGGATTGATGGGTGGTGCCGTACACTGAGTTAGGGAACTTTGGATAAGAACCCTCTTGTTCTTATCTGCCTAAGAACTCTGGGATATAGCTGGAGTTTTATTTTTGTTCACACAATTCAATGTTTAATGTACTCTTACTATGTACCAGGCACTATGGTAGGATGTGGGGATTCATAGTAAACTAGACAAAATGCCTGTCCTAATGGAACTTATATTTTTGTTGTGAGAAATAGACAATCAACAAACATGTTTTTAAAAAGATAATTTTAGGTAGTAGTAAGTGCTATGAATTAAAGGCAACCGAATAATGGAATCTTGAATGACCCCTCCACCCCAAGGATGGGTAAGGCACCTCTGAGGAGATGACATTTTAGCTAAGACCTGACTAGTGAAGGAGGTGTCATGCAGAGATCTGGGGCAGAGATTGTTTTCTAGGTAAGACAGCAAGTGCAAAGCCCTTGGAGCAAGAACAGATGTAGCAAGTTTTAAAACGAGAGACAAGGCCTTTGTGGCTGGTGCCTTGTGAGGGAAGAGGAGAGTGATAGGAAATGAGATTGGGAAGGTAGGCCGGGGTAAGGAGTTTGGATGTTATTCCACCGCACTGAGAGGCCCTTGAAAGATTTGAAGCAACAAAGTAAATATGATCTGGTTTACATGATAAATAAGATCATTCGGGCTTCTCAGTGGAGAATGGGCTACACTCAGGGCCAGAGTGGAAGCAGTGAGGCCAGTAGGAGGCTTTAGGCACAAAAACAGACCACGGAATCTGTTAAATTAAACCTAGGAACTGCGTGCGTTAAAAATAATTTACAGGTTTCATTCATACTTTTTAAACAGTAGTAAAACCAACTTGAAAGAGATCCTAAATTCTCTAACTGTACGTAGAAAAAGGAGAAAACTCAGAAGAACAATATTCCGTTAGAATTATTTGTATTATACTAAGTGATACTCGTAGTTAAAAAGGAAGCATGTGGAAAATTTTATCCTGGCTTTTGATTTAAAATACTTGTTTGCTGGTTGAGACCCCAGACTTTCTCCACTTTGAGGCAATAAGCTCCTTAATTGAAGAAAATGATACCTAAGGTCAAAAAGTAATAGCTTGAATATTGGATTGATAAATTCAAAGTTAATAAGTGAAAGCAGGAATTACACAAAATAATCAGGAGAGTTGGGAACTGTTTTTTACTGCTCTGCATTCCTCTAAAGTAACAAAATTATTTAGGGACTTTCAGGATAGTGATATGTTGTCATTCTGGAAAATAGGAAATCCTGACCAAACTAGAAAATACGTGGTCTTGTACCTACTCTCTAGAAATATCTACTGTAAATTTTTGTCATATGTAGCTATATGTGTGTTAGCGTATTTCTTAAAAAACTCCATTATACTGTACGTATGATTTTATAATCTTTTCTTCTCACCTAGCAATATATTGTGAACCTATTTTCATATCATTAAATATCTCTAATCTTATTTTTAATGGTAGTATGATATGCAGTCTATAGTTATACCATAGCTTTTAAAAACCAAATGCCTATTAGTGAAACATTTAGGCTATTTCTTAATTTTCCTATTCTGAAAAAATGCTGTAAAGCATATCCAGCCTTTAGCTACATTTTTGTTCATATTACGATCATCTTTTTTTGTATAAATACTCCCCAAGTACTATTTTGTGGTAAAAGAATATAAAAATTTTAAAGCTTTTGCTATGTATTGCCAGCCCAGCAGAAAGATTGCGTTCCCACTAACAGTGTATGAGAGTGCTAATTGTCTGCATGCTTGTCAGCTCTGGGGATTACCGTTTTTTAAAAAAAGTCATCTTTGCAACTTGATAAGTGGAAAATTAGTACCTCAGTGCTTTTATTTTGAAGTTAGTTGATTATTAGTGAGGTAGAATATTTTTGCTATTTGTAATTGCAACAGTTAAGTGCTTGGGGTTGGCAGTTTAAATCCACCCAGTGGCTGCAAAAGAGAGAGATCTGGTGATGCTCTCCTGTAAAGATTACAGCCTAGAAAACCCTATGGGTTAGTTCTACTCTGTCACATGGGGTCGCTTTGAGTCAGAATCAACTCAACAGCACCCAACAACACAACAATTTGTGTATATATGAATCGCTTGTTCATATCCTTTTTCTACTTTCCAAATAGGTTTATCTTTTTCTTATTACTTTTAATTATGAGCAATGATAATAATTCTTTGTCAGTTATGTTAAGTTGTATATTTTCCAAGTTGTCATTTGCCTTTTATTTTTAAAATGCATAGTATTTTTTGTTTTAATGTAGCCAGATTTATTTACCTATATTTGTTGTATGCTTATAAAAACCTCCCCCACATGGAGGTTACATACATTTTCACCTACTACTATTATGGTTATATTTTTTATGTTTAATTGTATGCACACACTTGCACCTATCTTTTTAAAAATTTTGTCATTTAGAAAGAAAGTCGCACTATATCCCTACTGACTTCTCCGGCTGCTGGTGTAAAAACAGTTGATCCCCTGCCTTTGAGGGAAGATTCTGAAACTAATATCACCAAATTTGCTGAAGAAACTCATCCAGTTTCAAAAATTCCTGAGTCTCCAGCAGACACCCCTGGGCAGTGTCCTTCTCCACCCCATGCACCATCCTACTGGCATCCTTCTCGTCGAATTCAGGGGTCTCTAAGAGATCCAGAGTTTCAACATAATGGTAATTCTTTTTATTCTTTTTGTTTTCTAAAATGAAGATGTTATACTAATAGATGTAAAAGCTGTAAGTATATACTAAATATTAGTAAATTACATTGTTTGCTTTTTTAGTTAACATAGTAGATTTTCTTAAATAGGAAAAATCTCATCTTTGTAATACTCAATTGAGCTACATTTAGGTTCACTTTTGTATAAGTATGAGATGTCTCTCAGGTTCTTTCTTGCTTCTCCAGGTGTGACAACCAAAAATGTCTTCAGACATTGCCAGATGTCCTTTGTTTATAGGATTCAAGTCAGCAATTGTTTTCCTTTGTTTTATTTTTTTTAGGCATTGCTCTGCTCTTTTCTAACTTCCACTATTACTGTGGAAAAGCCTGATGCTATTTTTATTCTTGATCCTTTGTATGTGGCTTTTTTTTCTTTCTGACAGCTTTTTGAGTTCTTCTCTTCACTGAAATTTTACAGTTACGTGCCTTGGAAAGGGTCTCTTTTTTATTCATTTTGTTGGTATTCAGTAGACCTTCTCAGCTGGAAACTCATGTTCCTCAGTTGTAGGAGATTTTCTTGAATTATTCAGTCAGTATTTTCTTCCCTTCCATTTTCTCTTTTCACTTTTTCTGGCATTCTTCTTATTCAGATGTGTTGGATATGTTGATGCTGTATGTTCTTTTTATACAGCATCCTGTTCTTGTTTCATGGATGGAATGTTTTCTGTCTTTGAGAAGATAAATGATAGTTTGTTTTTGTTTTCTTCTCCCTGAATTGTCTTCAGTTTTCTGTTTGTTTTGGTTCTGTAGTAACGTATAGCTAACTTTGGATACTTCAGAGCATAGTGCTGGAAGGCTGATTTGGAAGAGTTGAGTGTGTGGTGGTGCCTGATGACTAGTTGGTTTAGGTCTCTTTAGGTCTTTAGGTCTTTTTTGTAGCATTATGGGGATTCCTCAAAGAAGAATCTTCCAATCTCCTGCTTATTCCTGTTATGGGAGCTATGTAGGGAATAGTGTTGGAAGTGCCAAAGTTCAGTATTAGATTATCACAAATCCCCCTGTTTTGAACATGGTACCCTTGCCTTCAGTTGAACCTGGTGACCTTCAGTCCAAGAGGCTCTGATTTACCTTCTTTGGAGAAGAAACCTCCATTCTTCTTTTGGGAGAGTGGCAGTTACACAGTTGTGCAAATATAGGGAAGAGATCTGGCAGTCTAACTGTACTGTAAAAAGACTTTCAACTGGTTGTCCTGGTTCAGTCTTACCTTCACTCCCAACTTTCAGTGGTTCTCAGTACCCCCAAATCCTGAGCTGTTAGTGGGAATAAATTGGTTGCTTCTTGGCTTCCCTCTGTTGCTGGCTTAGGACTCAGCTTGCTTGGATGTGAAAATAGGACACTCACTGCCCTTCCATTTGCTTTCTGCCTTTCAAGGTTTTGTTACTATTTTCTTATCTTTCATTTTCTTTGTCCTAAGGGGTTTATGTAATTTTTTGGGTAATGTCTGTATCCAATCTCCCATTTTTAAACAGAAGTCTACTACGTTTGTTTAACGTTTGAATAGTCAATATTATTATTGAAAAAATTCCAGAAACCTAGCCATAGTTTGTTTCAGTACTTTCTGAGCACATTTTACACTAATGAATGTTCCTTCGATAGTAATTTCTATCAAAATATAAAATTAATAAAATTTATGGAAGTCCACTTACAGGAAGCTTTTATTACAAATAAGATATGCTATTTGGCATCTTTGAAGGATAATTTCTTCTTTTCTTTTTAAGTGGGAAAAACAAGGACGAACAATTTCCAGTTGCCGCAACATGATGCCTTTAATGATGAAGGTATTTCAATAGTCAAATAACACAAAATTATGAGGTTCTATTATATGGTGTGTGTGTGTATATATACACAGTATATGTATAATATAATATGGCTCAGTGGTTAAAGTGCTTGGCTGCTAACTGAAAGGTTGGTGATTTGAACCCACTGGCTGCTCTGCAGGAGGAAGATGTGGCAGTCTGCTTCTGTAAGGATTTACAGCCTTGGAAACCCTATGGGGCAGTTCTGCTCTATCCTATGGGGGTTGCTATGAGTCAGAGTCAACTCTACAGCCCTGGGTTTGGTTTATTATATGGTAATAATATAGTCTGACATTTGAGTAGCACTTTATAGTTTACAGAGTACTTCCACAGATGTTTTTTCATTAGATCCTTGAAGCCCTGTAATGGGATGGCCAAGGCTGGGATGGGTTGTGAAATTATCACCATCTAAAGAGAAAACAGACCTAAATCCGCTAAGAACATTTTCTGGATCAAACAGATAATATCAGATTGTGCCCAGCATCACATCTGAGGCCAGTACTTTTTCTGTTTTTCCACCCTATCTAGTTTGGGGCTCAGGAATTTGGCCTAGTATCATATGCATCTTTTTTTTTTTCTTTTTTTTTCAAATGCCTATACTTATCAATTTTCAATTCTCAAAAAAATACATGATTAGGGAAAATGTGTAGTTTTCATTCTGACAGATTCATATGCTTCTAATAGCAGCAGGAATAAATTTGACTTCTTGATGGGAACAATTGAAATTACTATTTTAATTCACACTAAGGAGTATGAAATTACTGCATTTACAAATTTTGAATTTTAAAGTTAATTTGAATGAATACATATTAGAAGTTCACATGCATTCAAGGTTTTTTTTTCCCACTCTTAACAAGTTTGGAACATTTTTTAGATTTCATTGAACTAAACATGAAGTTATGTTTTGAATTGCAAATATCTGGTAACCTTGAATCCAGTTCTATTTTCTTTTTAATGGAAAACCGGTGTTTGCAAATAACGTTGTAATAGATTTGCTTACTCAGAATGAGGAATTTCAGTAATAATGAAGGGTGGTGGTTGTTCTGTGCCGTCGAGTGGATTCCGACTTATAGCATCCCCTATAGGACAGAGTAGAACTGCCCAGCAGGGTTTCCAAAGCTGTAATCTTTATGGAAGTAGATTGCCACATCTTTTCTCTCAAGGAGTGGCTGGTGGGTTTGAAGCACCAGCCTTTCCATTGGCTGAGGGCTTAACACACTGCGCCACCAGGGCTCCTTATAATGAAGAGTAGCATATAAAAATCAACCATTATTTCTGTGTTCAGTGAGATTGTATGGAAATGTGATGTAAGTACTATGTTAAACATTATGTTTACTTACGGCATTTTTGTTTTTAAAAAATTTAAGAAAACTTTATTCTCAGAAAAGCTCTGCTTTTTAAAGTATGACAAGACAATAGGATGATAAATCATTTCTAAATAGTACTGAAATCATAGGCCATGTGTTTCAGGTAATGACATTGTGGGCTCCCAGGGAGGAAAAAGATGTTCATTTAGCATTAAAATATTTGATTTCTGAGTATGATACACTTGGAAAACTACTGTGAACCATCCAACAAATGTTGACATCTTACATTTTAATGGATTATTTTTTCCCTAAAAGACCCAGTATTAGTATTACAAAGCTTGATGCTTTTAATTTTCTGTTAATGTTATAAAACATAATATTTGTATAATAGATGTTTTTTGCACTGAATGTAACTTTGCAGTTCTTTCATTGTAGATGACAGATTGTCTGAGATTTCTGCTCGCTCTGCAGCTTCTAGTCTCCGGGCTTTCCAGACGCTGGCACGAGCTCAGAAAAGGAAGGAGAACTTCTGGGGCAAAACGTGAATAAATATGTACCTAGTTGAGTTGCTTATATTTAGGGAACTGTTGGCATAATTTTTCTTTATTGCTTACTGTGTTAAGATTTTTCAAGTTTTTTTTTTTTTTTTTAACATTCTCTACTTAAAAAGAGTTATTGGCTTTTCAATAGTCAATTTAATTTACTTGGAAATTTTTAACACAGGTTCATTCAATTTAACTTTTAAAGAATTCTTTTTACATCTATCCTAAGGTACAAAGAGATAGATGACATAGTTCTTCACATGTTCTAACTTTTGTATTAGGTGTCATGGATGGCTGCTAGAATTCAGAATTTCACCC
Source organism: Trichechus manatus latirostris (assembly GCF_000243295.1). Classification (NCBI taxonomy): domain Eukaryota; kingdom Metazoa; phylum Chordata; class Mammalia; order Sirenia; family Trichechidae; genus Trichechus; species Trichechus manatus. The sequence goes on along the minus strand of NW_004444100.1, from coordinate 1,204,558 downwards.
ATCTAGAGAATATTCTAAAAGGATGAACAGAGTGAAATAAAAATTAAGATCCAAGTTTGAAGTATGATTCTTTTAATATTGGTTATATGTCTCTTCATAATTGTAGAAGTCATAAAAATGAATTTGTTGTTCCTTTAACTTTTACTGTAATGTTTATTTTAGTACCTTCTGTGTGTGTTACAGTGTTATTTAAGATAATTGTATTTTAGATTGAAAATACTAGCTGTATATATTTTTATTTATGTAACAAAGTTTGTTGAGAGAATATGTATATTTTTGATCCTTGTGTGTATTCTATTTGTATAAGAACTTTGGCTTACATTTGAATAATGTCTGAATTTTGAAAAATTGTTTGTATAATGGGATTTAAACTTTGTAGACATTTTGAAATAAAAATTGATCAAGTGTGTTTGTCTTCTCCAGAAAGTTATTAAATTGAGCAAGTAATTTATCTTTTAGAAGTATTAATCAAAAGTTATACTTCTTTTGCAGCTGTCAAAATGCAAACAAACTGAGTCCACAATATTTTTGCATGAATATAGGACAAATACAGAATTTCCAAGGCAAGCTTTTTTTTTATTTTCTTTTAACAATACTCTTTAACGCTTCACTCATGGACATGCTATTGCAAATCACAGTAACTTTAACTTTCTAAAAAATACAGATTTCATAAAATACAGTGTTTAAAATCTTTAAGATATAGGGTACTGAATATTAAATATACTGTCTGTTGGTTAGAAAACAAGTGAACTATCTGTTCTAAAGTGTTTAATTTGGTCAAAGTACATCTGCAAGCCATTGATTTACAATAAGTTATTAATGATTTTAAGTTCTGTGAAGTTGAACTGTGGGTATGTGAATATTTGCCTGCATTCCACTGATCTTTTCAAGTAGTTTATTCATAAAAAAATTTTAGTAGAGCACTAAAGATGCAAATAAAAGTTAGAAATAATTTAGTGTATAACTGGATTTTAGAACATACATTTTTTTTAAATTTATAAAAAAAATTTTCTTACTGAACTTTAGATGAAGGTTTACAGAACAAACTAGCTTCTTATTAAACAATTAGTATACATATTGTTTTGCAACATTGGTAGACAACACTCTCCCCTACTCGACCTTGGGTTCCCTATTATCAGCTTTCCTGTTCCCTCCTGCCCTCTCGCCCCCACCCCTTGTCTGGTGTGCCTGTTTAGCTGCATTGTATTTTATGGGCCTGTCTCATCTTTGGCTGAAGGGTGAACCTCAGGAGTGACTTCATTACTGAGCTAAAAGCGTGTCCAGGGTCCATACTCTCGGGGTTTCTCCAGTCTCTGTGAGACCAGTAAGTCTGGTCTTTTTTTCCTTTTTTTTTGATGAGTTAAAATTTTGCTCTACATTTTTCTCCGGTTCTGTCTGGGACCCTGTATTGGAATTCCTGTCCGAGCAGTTGGTGGTGGTCGCCGGGCACCATCTGGTTGTGCTGGACTCAGTCTGGTGGAGGCTGTAGTACTTGTGGTCCATTAGTCCTTTGGACTAATCTTTCCCTTGTGTCTTTGGTTTTTGTCATTATCCCTTGCTCCAGATGGGGTGAGTCTGATGGAGTATCTTAGATGGCTGTTCACAAGCTTTTAAGACCCCAGATGCTACTCACCAAAGTAGAATGTAGAACATTTTCTTTATAAACTATGTTATGCCAATTGAGCTAGATGTTCCCTGAGACCATGGTCCCCACAGCCCTCAGC
>NW_004444100.1:1162040-1194385 GCF_000243295.1 Trichechus manatus latirostris | reverse complement strand
GGATCTTTGTTGTGGAGGGACGGCGTGGTGCTTCTGCTTAGACCGCCATCTTGCCGGAGTCCCTATTTCCAGTTTTTTTGATTTGTGCCAGTAATGCTGGGGGGAGATGGTATCTCATTGTGGTTTTGATTTGCACTTCTCTAATGGCTAGTGATCGCAAGCATTTCCTCATGCAGAACACACATTTTCTTGGCTTCTGTGAAAATGAGTACTGAGGCATATTAGTCATAAAGTAACTTTGGAACTTACTGTCTCTCTAGAAGCTTAGAGATACCATCATCTTCTTCCTCAAAGGTTGGTTAGGATAGAGTTCAATGGCAGACCACTGATCTATGGTAAAGAAGGAGGTAGAATTACAGCCAGCTTGCAGGGAACGATTCAGAACTCACAGTCTATCTTAAGCTACAGACCGTAAAATCTGAGTATACCTATTGAAGTAAGTCACACCACATGAACTTGATCTATCAGGTGTCTAAGTCGATTGGGGTATGGATCTCATAAGGCCAAGGTCATGGCCCCCGTCGGTGCATGACAGTTTAGCTCTGCAATATACTACTGACTGCATCTCTCTTAAAAATCTGCTCAGTCATCTTGTACGTGTGTACTGCAAACCAAAGAAATGGGCTATGGGAGAGAACAGTGTTGAGAGATCTGGTGCTCCATCACTTGTACTAAAAAGAGCAACTCAAAGGACATGCACTTGAGTTGGTGGGTAAGTAGTCTTAGTTTCATGAGAAATGTTCCATGGGATTTGCTGGCACTTAGGAACTGGGATTGCTAATTCAATTTTTAAAATCAATTTTGTTAAGGCATAATTTTATGTACAGTAAATCATAACCATTAAAATATTAGAGCTTGCTGAGTTCAGACAGATAAATACACATGTGAAATGACCGCCAAAATCAAGATATAGAACATTTCCGTCACCTTAAAAGTTTCCTTGTTTTCCTTTGCAGCCAATTCCTCTCTGTATCCCTGGTCCCCAAGGTAACCGCTAATCTGTTTTCTGTCAGTATAGTTTGTAAGAATTTTATATAAATGGACCCATCTTTTATGTTTGGCTTCTCTTACTCTGCATAATGCTTTTGCAGTCATCCATGCATGACTATGTATGTTTCTTTTAACCCAGTCACTGGTTGGTGGACATTTGGGTTGTTTGCAGTTTGGAGCTCTTTTGAATAAAATTGTTATTAATATTTGTGGGCAAATCTTTGTATGGATGTATGCTTTTATTTCTCTTGGAAAAATAGGTAATTCAATTTTTATTCACCTTTAATAGAACTACTTTGAGTATACAGTCTATACCCAAATCAGTTTTATAAGCTGATGGCACAGTCTCCATGTCTAAGTTGGGGGATCTCACCTGGCAGACTGGGGAGTCAACATCAGAATCACCATGGGAGTTTTTTCCAAAATGCACACATCTACTCCTTTTGTTCCTCCTTCCCCTCTGTCTTCATCCTGGATGCTGAGATTCTCGTGTGTCCCTGGTTGAGAACCTAGATGAAAATGCACAAATATGCATCTATGGGAGGCATGTAATTTCTGATTTCTGGAACTCTGGGCCTGAACTGCAAGTCAAGAACCCTTGAAGGATGATTTTGAGGATTAAGAGTAAAGAATAAGATAAATATGCTTGGTACACGGTAGGAAATTTTACCATGTGATTTAAGCATAAATACCCTCATTTTATAGATGGGAAAATAGATTAAATGGCTAGCCCAAGAGTTTACAGCGGTTAATCTAGGTCTTCTTATAGCTGGTGAAGTTAATCTAGGTCTTCTTACTCGAAATCCACCTACGCTGCCTTGTCTGGAGTGTGTGTATGATAAAATTGTAAGTTTTACTGTGATTCAGTTGTATCTCTGGTTGAGTCACGTAGGAGTTAATTTTCCACTTTGCCTTTTTAGAAGATAAGTGAAATATCTACCTATTTTCTAGTCAGGAAAAAAAAAATATGTGGGCTTTGAATTACTGTACAAGTGGATTCAACCAGAATGAAAGTGAGTTAACATTCGAAACAAGTTTGTCCTTACGTAGGGCAGTATTTCGGTTGGCTACCTAGGAATCTCAAAGATGGATAGTGTATCTTCGTTGTAGTTGTACATGCACATAGTAGACACCCATTAAATACATAGGTTGACTTCTGGAAGTTTACCAAAGGAACAAATAATCTAAAATGGTAGGTAATACTGGAATCTTTTATATTTGGCTTTGGAATATGATTTTGGTACTTGTACATGTGTTGGCCATATTAGTATACTCAGGGCTCAGTCTTTGTCAAATTGCCATCTCTCAGGTTTGCAAGGTGAGTCAGCTGTACAGAGCTACTCCAGGCAAACGAATAGCCTCTATCAGACTAAACAGAGTTGTGCCCACCGGGCCTGGCCATGTGGAGACTCTAAGAAGCCAGTTTTTGTGCCTCCAGCTTACCTTGTGCTTCTTCAGCCCTGTTCTGATAAACTTTCACGTTAATGTTGACCCTGCATGCTTATGTGGCAGTATGCACCTTTTTCCTGTGGTCAACAGAGGCACAGAAAAACCCAGGCCTTTGCTTTCAGGCTCATAGTTGAGGTTCCTTAAACCTCCCATTTCATGTTATTCCCACTATGGTTGTGTGAGGTTGCCAAGGGCAGCAACCTCTCCCAGACAAGGGGCAGCTCCCCACTCCTACCCCTGTCATATGGCAGGTAAGAGGGAAAGAGCAGCCATCCTAATGATGGCACCACTTCTCTCCCACTGAGTGCTCCACCCACTAGTCCCATCCATGGCTTCATCATGATAATTCTGTCGTATCCCAGACCTGTATTAGAGTGTCTCCTTGGAAATGGAGTGAGGGATGAGGACTGGAGGAACACAGCCCTCTTTGGAAGTCAGAGCATGAGGCTGACAGAGTGATGTTTGAGGAGTTCCCAACTAATTTAAACCACATAATGGACAATTTAGATAACACTGGGAAATTGTTCATTTTCCACTTATATCTTCTATACTCAGTAGTATGCCAGAACTAGCATGCGGACCAATTGTTAAATAATCAGGATTTTTTAAGCAGGTTGTTTATGGTCAGTAGCTTCAAATTGGCCATGGCAGGAGTATTTACAGGGGCATTGACTTGACGGTAGCTAACAACAACAAGGGGTATTTACACCACGGAAATCAGCAAATGCTATAAATCAGAGTAACCCCCCGCCCCCAGCTGGTTTACTAGCCCACCACTGCAGCCATTACACCAGTTTTTCCTTTTCTTTCCGTATCATTTGACCTGATGGAGAAAACAATCCCCTTCAAAAGGGAGCAAAGAGGCAGTTCAAGATAAGCTGCTATGAGATTTATTGTATCGTTTACATCTTCCTTGGCTTATAGAAATAAAGGCGTTTCCTTGCTTGGCTGAAGTCTACCCAAACATTAAAAGCAGACTGTAAACAGCAGGTAATACATTAGCAGGAGATTATCTCTGATACACTCATGGAGTTACCAGAGATGGGGTCTAGGAATCTGTAGCTATAATCTCCCAGGTGATTCTGATGTTCAGGTAGCTTGGGAACCACTGGCTTTGGGTCTAGAGTAACCTGTGGTTTAATCCCAGCTCCACCTCAGCAAGCCAATTAAAATTCTTTGAGCCTGTGCTCCTCATTTTGCAGATGAGGATAATAGTCAACTCTCAGATTTAATTTAAGATGAAGTGGCATAAGGTCTGTAAAGGTGCTTTCCATGTTATTCAAATGTTATTTGATTCAAAATGTTCTATATGTTGAAGGCAAATTTTCATTAGAATGATGGGAAAAAAGGCTTCTTTTATAGACTGAGGTTAAATCTAGTAAACAGGAGACAGTGTATCCTGAAATTGTAGCATCTCGCAACACAGACCCTTCTGTTCTGACCTACATTCAGCTTCCACAGAAGCAGTTTTGGGTAGAGATGCTGAAATGATTTATCTATTTCCGTTATGTGGTAAAGCCAAAAAGACTCTGACTACCTTGATGTGACTCAGCGACTGTAGACATGGAATCAGTTACCTAACACATGCAAACTGTATTAGTGTAACCATGAATTGGAGATGTTATCAGATATGAGTCAGGAAATGCCGAGATAAAGGCGCCACAATAATCACAGATGAAAGATAGCAAAGTTGGTCCTTGAATGAATGTATGTACAATATCAAAGATTTCCTATATTTGCTACAAGTTATATTTCTAAAAGAGAAATAAAATGCAGAGTTTTGTAATTTCAAGAAGATAATACAAGTGAATCTAAACGTCACACATTCTGGGAAAATGTAGATGCGTTAGACTCATAACTTCAATTATTGTCAGAGTTTGGACATCTCACTCAGGAAAATTTTGCCCACAACGTGTACCTTAACATTCAATGTTCCTGTTAAAAAATTATTCAGGTCAAAACAGTTAAGCTTCTGGGGAAACCAAAAGAAAATTGAAAATAGGTTTGTCTGACAATGGTAACACTTAGGTTCCATAAGAGCTAATATTATGAAGTTTTTTGACTTGTAATTTTGCAAAGATGAAGCATCCAACATGCTGTACTAATTATAGAGAGCATATGCCTGGCATTAACAAATAGCCTAGCCTGAAAAATTAATCACAGTGAATTGTAGTTGCCAACGCTTAAAAAACACCATGGATCATGAATGCTCTAAGAACATATCAGTTTCTTTCATCATTCAGAATCAAAATGTGGGGACCAAAAAAGATTGTATTCAGATTTTTATAATTTGAAGAAATATAAAAATACAGAGTAGTGGAGGCTAATATACTGAAGAGGAACCGAAACACTGATGAAGATCAAAGACTTAAATATGGATTACACTTTAACATAAAGAAAATAAAAACCCTCACAACTGGACCAATAAGCAACATCATGATAAATGGAGAAAAGATTGAAGTTGTCAAGGATTTGATTTTACTTGGATCCAAAATCAACACGCATGGAAGCAGCAGTCAAGAAATCAAACAACATATTGTATTCAGCAAATCTGCTGCAAAAGACCTTTTTCAAGTGTTAAAAAGCAAAGATGTCACTGTGAGGACTAAGGTGCGCCTGACCCAACCCATAGTATTTTCAGTCACCTCATATGCATACAAATGCTGGACAATGAATAAGGAAGATGGAAAAAAAGAATAGATGCCTTTGAATTAAGGTGTTGGTGAAGACTATTGAATATACCATGGACTGCCAGAAGAATGGACACGTCTGTGTCATAAGTACAGCCAGAATGCTCCTTAGAAGCAAAGATGATGAGACTTCGTCTTAAGTACTTTGGACATGTTAACAGGAGGAATCAGTCCCTGGAGATGGATATCATGCTTGGTAAAGTAGAGGGTCAGCAAAAGAGAGGAAGACCCTCAATGAGATGGACTGACACAGAGGCTGCAACAATGGGTTGATCCATAGCAACGATTTCGAAGATGGCACAGGACCGGGCAGTGTTTTGTTCTGTTGTATACAGGGTCGCTATGAGTCGGAACCAAAAAGATGGTACTTAAGAACAACACAACAGAGGCTAATGTATCAATATGTACAAGTCTTGATCGCTAACTAAATAATATAATAAAAGTAAAATAAAACTTAGAAAGTGTGGATACTTTGTTTAGTGAAGCTCCTGGAAAATATCTGATGACCTTCTTTATTTTATAGATTTACTAATTATTTTCATTCACTCCTTCTTTCACTCAAGCATGAATGCAAAAACTCAAATATTTTCTGCAATGTACAACACATTAATGTTAGTGGTAGTAATCCGCTTAATCTTAAAAACGTCACAGTAGCAAGTTACAAAATAATTTACTAGGCACATAAACCCAAACGAAACCCGTTGCCATTCAGTCAGTTCTGACTCAGCGACCCTGAAGGACAGACTAGAACTGCCCCATAAGGTTTCCAGTCAGCAACTGGTGGATTCAAACTGCTGAACTTTTGGTTAGGAGTTGAGTTCTTAACCACTATGCCGCCAGGGCTCCACTACACATACAGCTATTGGTTTTTGTTAATTTCATATAAGGAGAAAGATCAGTTTCCACTCATGCTTCATGAACTTTCAAACTTCTGTGAGAAATAATTTCCATTTCCTTCTCGCTGAAGGGGAGGATAGCCGGCCAGCAAGTCTTCCTTTGTCTTCTGTCAGGTTCCCTGTTAAACTCTTTTTTCTGGTTGCTAGTAATGGAAAGTCCATCGTACTATGTATGATATGAGTGTTTGTGTGCGAGCATGTGTGTTAATGATAAACAGCACCAACATACTGCCGCTGTGTCATTTACTGAAGTTTCTGTATGTTCACTAAAAGTAACCAACTTGCTTTAAAGGACATTTTCCCTGTTCTTTGTCCTTCTGGTTTTCCAAGGGAAGCCTGGGACATGTTCCCTTCTAGGCCCAAGGAACTGGTTACTCAGGAACTCTAGAAGTCACATTTCCCTTGGCCTCTGCAGGGCATCAGAGCCACACATGACAACGATACAAGGTCAAATGTACTTAGAGGATATAGTCACTTATCATAATTTTCTCTACATAATTCTCCCTACAATGCGTTTTTCTTTAAGGACCTTAACAAGATCACAAAGAAGCTGGAAAAAAAGAAATACAAACAGTCATTTTAAGCCGAGCTTACCCTTGGGTTAGACAAGAGGATGTTTAAATCTTGGTTCTGGAACTTGTGGGTTATGTGATCCTAGAGAAGTCACCTAACTTCTTTGAGCTCCAGTTGCTGAATATGTTAAGTAGGGATAACAATCATAAGTTGTCTCAAATGATTATTTTGAGAATTAAATTCATGCATGTGAAGCATTTAATCCTGGCACATAGAGCTCAAAATTTGTAACTATTATTCCTATTTTCCTATGGATAGCTGTTTTATAGGAGGTGAGGGATGTAGGGAGGAATGAAAATCATTTTAAGTATTTTTTAAAATAATTAGCAAAAGAGACCTGGAGATAAGGAAGTAGCCTAAGGGCCAGGTGGGTGAACCCTAAAAGGCGTACTATAGGGCACAGGCACATTTTGTATAGAGCTGAAGGACACCTCTCACTGCATCCACTGAAACACATGCTGTGCCTTCAGCACCTGGGGAATAGGTGAGTGTCAGAAGGAAATAGTAGTATAATCCTTGGCAGGCAGTGCTGGCAGGTGGCTTTGGAAGGTGAGAGTGAATTCTCCATAATATAACGAGATATTATTCTGATTTAGTAGACAAAGGTCCTTCCCATCCCACCCCCAACCTGGTATTTTCTGTTATAATGTTTTTCGCTCCCAATTCGGCACTAAATCATAAGCCATCATTACCTATAGAGGGTTGTCAGTGCAGAAGCAGAGAAGTCAAGCTTTTGGCTCTTGTTTTCAAAAGCTGAGGCCCAGGTGAAAGATATAAATAGGATGAGTATATAGTAAGACAAAGCCAAAATTTCTAGCCCCCAGGAGACTAAAAGTGGCCAGACTGAGGATGGAAAGAGAAAAGAGAAGGGATAGAAGTTGGGGGTTCCTGGGGAAGGTCATTCCTTGTGACTCTCCTAGATGAAGCCTGTGTTGACTGGTTGAGTGAGGGTTATAGGCATTTCAGTTAGTTTGGGGCAATGGTGTGCTGGAGGAGGACTATTCTAAACATGTAAGAGTCAACTGCGGCATCTCTTCCCAACTCCAAGTTCAGTGCGCTCACACTGGTAGCTTGAAATTGGCCATCATGGGAGTATTTATACCACAGAAACTGGCAAATGCTACAGTTTAGGGATTTTCCCCATAGAGAGCTGGCTGTTATACATTTATCATCACACCACTGGTTTGGGAGCTATGAGGGGAAAAGGACATCTGGGTGGAGCCTAGAGAGCTGGCAAACCTTTGGAAACCCACCCCCCTACCCCCATTCCCATGCCTGGCATCAGGTAGAAACGATTGCGTGCCTGTGACCTATCTCAGCAGACAGGTTGTAAGACAGCATCTCAGAGTTTCCCATGGTTCCAGGGTAGCATGGGGGAGAGCATTCAAGTTTGTCCTGTACTTCTGAAAGGGCTCAGAAATAATTGAAATAGAGCCCTGCCTATAGGCATTACTGATCAAGGATCATCCAGGAAGATATTGCATCTCAGCAGATAAGAGCATGCTGAGGCAACTTTAGAGATGAAAAAGAAGTGAAAGATATTCTTAATTGATTGTGATTACCTGGAGTTGACTCTATTCTACTACCTAACTCAATGGGACTTGAAAGAGAAAGTAAGTTCCATTATAGAAGAAAACAAATAAAACTGTGTTTCTTATACACCTGCACTTGTAGCCTGAGCTTTGTACTCCCCACTATACCAGTAGTGAGTCAGACCTACTCCGTAGGGTTTTCAGTGATTAATTTTTTGGAAGCAGATGATGTCCAAGCCTTTCTTCTGAGTTATCTCTTGGTGGTCTTGAACCTCCAACCTTTCTGTTAGCAGCTGAACACATTAACCATTTACACCACCCAGGGACTCCTACTCACCACCAAAATTCTTAAGAAAGTTGTAATATCACCTGGGGTGTGTCTACATAAAGCACTTGAGAACCACACTCTCCAAGCCCTTTACTTTTATAAGTTCCAAACATTAGATAAGCAAAAGCAGCATAGTATTAATCAACTTGCGATTTCTTTTGGAAAAAACTTCCCCATAGGTGGCACAGCGGTTAAGCCCATGGAATGTTGAGTTAGGTTGACAGGGTGTAGATCTCAGCTTTGGCATCTCTAATGTCATCGTAGGCAAGTTACTGAGCTTCTCTAAGCCTGTGTTTGATTCCTCCCAGAAGAATTAAACGAGCAGGTCCATAAAGCACACTGACACAGTGCCCTGCATAAAGCAAACACTCCTAAACGTTAGCTCTTATTAGACGGGAAATACAATGATCCAATGCTTATTATGTGCCTTGTCTTTTGCCTACGTTATGTCATTCAATTTTCTGAATCATCTTATAAGAGGAGTTTTGCATCTCCCTTCTGCCAGTAAGAAAATTGACACTGAGAGAAATTGGTATCCAAACTCAGGTCTTTTAACTCCAAAGCCATATGCATTCCTCTCCCCTGCCACAGAGGTATGGACAAGGGGCACCTACAGCCTTTAATCAAATCAGTGACAAACCAGTCGTCAAATGCCAGAGTTGAACTGACTCCAAGAGATTTCTGACTGTAAAATCATATGAAGCTTTATAAAATCTTTTTGACATTCCAGGCACAAATGCAAAACTAAAAGGTTTTCATTAAAGAATAAACAAAACCAAGTTTTATCCTAAACAAAGATAGCATCTCGACTATTTCAATTTAAGAAAAATGTTACAATGGGCCTGTCTATTTATTTTTATTTAAAATAACATCTTACTCTAAATTGTATAATACTTTCTACTAAGCAATTAGAACTTGGCCAAATCATTTATGCTAGATATTTAAAATTTAGCTGTGCTCGGGAAAAGCCCAGCTGATTGTTCCATGGAGCCTGAGGCTGAGCCATCCCTACTTACCTGGTGGCAGCTACATAAAAGTCAAACTTGGTGACCTAGATGGAAATAACCAGTCCAAGGGGTTTGTCCTAAAAAAATACAACCCTATAACATCACACATGAAATTGAGTTGTACTGAGAAAAATTCCACTTGCTTCTCTGAGACAGCGAGTTTTAAATTAAAGGATGCTGGAATTAAATAATTAGGGCAAGCCATTTGAAATTGCTGTTCTCAGAGGTCCAAAATAGTCAAATATTAGTAATTTGTGTGGTTCAGCTATTGGTTCAATTAAAACTTCAATTCCAGAGTAACTTCTCTTCCCTCCTAAAAGAGGACTGGATAATATTTATAGTAATAAGAGGAGTCTTTGTTGTCCTAAGCAATTATACGTACTGAGCTCTTAAGATGCCCCAGGCTGTAGTCTAAGTATTTTATATACATTAACTCACTTAGTACCACAATAACAGTATGAAGTAGGAACTATTATTATCCCCAGTTGGCAGATTTATCAGGTTACATATGGCAGCTTTATTAAACAATAAAAAATATCTGTGGTTTTGGATACTTGCTATGTGCTGGGAGTCCCTGGGTGGAGAAAACAGTTAAGTGCTCACCTGCTCGGTGAAAGGTTGGCAGTTCGAACCCACTCAGAGAAGCCTCAGGACAGATCTACTCTGCACACATGGGGTCACCATGAGTTGGAATGGACTCAAGGGTAACTAACAACCACAGGAGGTTATGTGCTGAGCGCTGTACTAAATACTCTACAGGTATGATCACATTACCTGTGAGATAAATGCAACTGTTTTTCTCATTCTCCAGTGGAGGACACTGAGGTGAGAGAGGCTCAGAAATCTTAGATTCACAAAACTAGTACCGGTAGAGGAGGACTTTGCAATGAGAGTGGTACAGTTCCAGCTCAGCCTGTCACTGCAAAGCTGCACTATTTCATTCTTTTGCCTTTTCCGTCATACCTCTTCAAATCAAAGCAGCCTCACCCGGTCCTTTCTGATACTCCAGCTTGATAAAACATCCGTGCATGCACATCGATTGCACATGCTGCTCGTTTTTGAAAATGCAGCATTGCCACAGTGCTTTCGAAACTAGGCCAATCACATTTATTGGTTCCAATAAACCCGAAAACAAACCCATTGCCATCGAGTTGATTCCGACTCACAGTGACCGTATAGGACAGAGTAGAACTGCCTCACAGAGTTCCCAAGACTGTAATCTTTGGAAGCAGATTGCCACATCTTTCTCCTGTGTAGCAGCTAGTGGGTTCACACCGCCAGCTGAGTGCGTAACCACTGTGTTGCTAGGGCTCCTTGATTCCAATAAAGGTCTTACTAAATTTGATTCCTCCTTGTAAAAGTGTAAAATGGCCATAGAAATACCACTGGAGTTAGGTAGTTTGATTTGCCTAACTCCGATTCTCAGTTAAGTACAAGTCTCTGAGAGCTTGTGATGTCTCAGAAAGTAACGTATAAACGCCCCTGCACTGATGTGGCACTGATGTTCTCAGGGTGGTGGCTCAGCTCTTAGTCACCAAGTACAGTGTTTATTGAGTCTCCTATAGGGAAAACTGAAGAAACCAGGTAAATATGAAAGAAACAGTTAAAGCCAAACTGGTGATTCGAGTCACTATGAGCCGGGATCGACTCAACAGCAATGGGTTTGGTTTTGGGTTTTACTGAAAAGATTCTCCGAAGCCAAACTATTTAACTGGTTTTAAAGAATTTGCTGAGTTCCATCAGAGATGTCCAACTTTGGTTTAGATTTTCTCCCACACATGGTTAACTTACTGTAAGTGACCTGTTTCCTGCTGCAATGGGGCAGCCCTCCAGGCCCCCAAAATAGAGAGGAGGTTTGTTTGGAAGACTTGCCACGCTCATGTCCATACCCTTACACGTGTGGCTCCAGTAGGAGCTATGCAAAGGAGTTGTACTCTCTTTACATTAAAGTATGAGTTGCAATGAAAAATAAAGGGTGATGGTGAAAATAGTGCATGATGTTTTGCCCTATGAGATACAGAACAACAGCCCCCCTTTAGCACAGGTCAAATAACATTGTTATTGTTAGTTGCCATAGAGTCAGCTCAAACTCATAGAAACCTCATGTACAACAGAACAAAACACTGCCCAGTCCTGTGCCATCCTCACAATCATTGCTATGTTTGAGCCCATTATTGCAGCCACTGTGTCAATCCATCTCATTGAAAGTCTGCCTCTTTTTTGCTGACCCTCTACTTCACCAAGCATGATGTCCTTTTCCAGGGATTGGTCCATCCTAATGACAATTCCAAAGTATGTGAGATGAAGTCTTGCCATCCTCGCTTCTAAGGAGCATTCTGGCTGTACTTCCTCCAAGACTGATTTGTTAGTTCTTCTGTCAGTCCATGCTATATTTAATATTCTTTGCCAACACTACAGTTCGAATGCGTTAACTCCTCTTTGGTTTTCCTTTTTCATTATCCAGGTTTCAAGAGCATTTGAAGCAACTGAAAATACTGTGGCTTGTGTCAGGCACACCTTAATCATCAAAGTGACATCTTTGCTTTTTAAGATTTTAAATAATAGGTCTTTTGCCAAAGATTTGCACAGTGCAATATGTTGTTTGATTTCTTGACTGCTGCTTCCACGGACCTTGATTATTGATCCATGTAGAATGAAATCCTTGACCACTTCAATTTCTTCATTGTTTACCATGATGTTGTTTATGGGCTAGTTGTGAGGAATTTTGTTTTCTTCACATTCAGGTGTAATCCATAGCAATACTATAATATTAATGACTGCTACATAATAATATTAATGACTGCTATTTACTAAGCACTTACTATGTTCCAGGCATTGTGCTAAGTGCTCATAGATGGGTCATCTTATGTAATCTTTCCTATTACTACCTGTGTTTTACAGTTGAAGAAACTGTAGGTTTACAGAAATTCAGTAACTTAACCAAGTTCGCATGTCATGTAAATGGTATACTTGGGGCTGAAACTCAAGCCTAACAGACTTTGGAGACCTCAGTCTTGAGCCCTGTGGTATTTTACCTCTCATAGAAAATGTAACCAAAAAGCAGCAAAACCGAATCCGCAAGCTGCAGTCCCTAGATGTCCTGTTTTGTTTAGCTTTCCTGCCTAGCACAGCCCAAGTTTCTATTGTCAGGTGAAGTATTACAGTGAGTGTTTATCTCCAACCACATACCCAATACTCCCAAATCCTGCCTTCCCTTCAAATACTGCGTCTTCCTTTGATCACATTCCTATGCCTGAACATCCTTGGACAAGCCTGTCCTGCAAATAGAGACTCTTGTCCATCTGTCATATGATAATCCTTTCTTCAGCAGGTGAAACCAGGGACTCAGTAATCTCTCATCAGAATGCGTAGTTCTGCCGGGCTTGGGAAGATCTTTACCTAAGGATGTGATTTACATACGTTACAATAAATGGAGCAAATAGAAGCGTGGGACATTATATAAGAGAGCCCTGGTGGTACAGTGCTAAGAGCTTGGCTGCTAACCAAAGTGTCAGCAGTTCGAATCCACCAGCCGCTCCTTGGAAACCCTGTGGGGCAGTTCGGCTCCGTCCTGTAGGATCATTATGAGTCAGAATCGACTCGACAGCAATGGGTTTTTTTCTTTTTTTATCTACTACTTTGCCAATAGAGTGTTTTGTCATGCTGTGGGACTTTCGCCAATCTAATAGGAGAGGAATGGTTTCCTAGCGCACTTGTGATTTGCAGTTGTCTTTTTATGACTGGAGTGGAGAATCTTTTCATAATACTAAAGGCATTTGTATTCATTTTCTGTGAAAAATATATATTGGGGAGACTATGTTGTCTGAGAAATAAGTTATAAATATTTTTCCAGTTTGCCACTTATCTTTTGACTTTTTTCTTGGTGGTTTTTGTTGTCGTTGTTGATTTGTTTTGCCATTCAGAAGGCTTTTGCCTGCTTGCTTGTTTATGTGGTTGAGTGCATCATTATTCTTTTTCATGGATTTTGGATTTTGAGTCACAGTGAGAAAGGCCTTCTTTACTCTGATGTTATAGAGGAATTTACCCTTGTTCTCTTAAGTACTTTAGAGTTTCTTTTCTTCCCCATGTTTAAATCTTTGATTTATTTGTAGTTTATTCTGATGAGTATTATGTTAATTATGGATCTAACTTTGACTTTTTGCAACTGGTGACCCAATTGTTCCACAACCATCTTATTGAAAAACCCATCCACTGATTTGAGATGCTGCCTTTATCATATACTAAATCCTTGTAGGCATTTGGTTCTAAATCTCAACTTTCTGTTCTTTTCCATTGGTCTATTTGTCTATTCATCTAGTCGTACCACACTTCTTTAATTATTGATGATTTGTAACATATTTTGTGATATCATCTTTGTGATATTTCTTTTGAGAAGGAGGAAGTCGTTCTCTTAGTGCTTCAAATGAAAAAGAAAGTTGTCCCTGTCAATTAGCTTGAGTATAGAAGTCTCACCTTTTAACCTGTCAGTATATATTAGTAAACCAGGGTGTCTCCATTACTAATCACCCTACAAGGAAGCAGCAGTGGGCACATTATGTGTCTGGAGCTGGATGATGGATGGTGCTCTTTTACACCCCCTAAGTTGGGGTGGGGAGTCCCTAGGTGGTGAAAATGGTTAACATGCTTGACTGCTAACTGGAAAGTTGGAGGTTTGCATCCACCCAGAGGCATCTTGAAAGAAAGGGCTGGTGATCTACTTTCAAAAAATCAGCAATTGAAAACCCTATAGAGCACAGTTCTATTCTGACACACATGGGTTTGCCATGAGTCAGAACTGAGTCAACGGAAGCTTTTTTTTTGATTACTACAATGTAAATACATTGAAAGTCTTATGCCTAGTGTCTGTCTCTTGGAGTTCTAAACTTTTCATTCACTGACTTTTAAAAAGATCCTATTAATTTAGAGCCTGGAAAAGAAAAGGGAGTGCCCCCTGAACTTTGGCTAAAAAGCTCCCTAAACCATCTGTTGTCCACCATGTTGTCAAAAAACACCACCATGTAGGAACTCTCTAGCATCATCTTCAAGAGGGTCACATGTATACCCATTTCCCACTTCCAAAACAATGCTATAGAACAAACTTCAATTTAAAAAAAAGTGTATGTACCATAAATTAAATCTGTAAATTTCCCTAAGATGTATGCAATATGAGAGCTTCCTTTTCATCCAGCCACTATAGTGATGGCTTATTATGAGTCTTCAGCTGATCTCAACTCTGCATGCGTTACTTCAATGGATACTCACACAGCTCTGATGAAGTTAGCTCAGAGGGTTTAGTAACTTATTAACTGTGCATGCAGCAGGAGTGTGGTAGAACTCTTTGACTGTGTTTGCGTGTGTCAATATGAGCTGGGCAAGAAGGTAGGTGTGGGAGTGGGCAGGAAACCCTCTGTTCCTAATACTACAAACCTGAGTCATTTTCTTTCTCAGTAGGTGCTGGCATTATTAATCTTCAGATAATCTGTGGTTTGTTTTTAGCACACCATGGGCCCCCACAGTGGGAATGCTTCCCTGTTTCTTCCCACCACTTTCTCTTTCTCCCACTTTGCAGTAGCATTTCTATCTTCCACTCTTCTTCTAGACCCCTCAGCCTTTTGCAGGAACCTTCGATGGTTGTTCGCCATATGGCAGGCATCCTCACAAACCTCTTCACTGTGACTGAAGATCAAGTCTCCTACTAGACAACATTGTATAACCCAGGTTTAACAAGTGGCTGACTTGTCTCTATGTCCGTGAACACTAAAACTGTTTCTTTCATTTGTTTATTTCTTAATAAAAGAAATTTAGAGCCATTAGATAAAATTCAACATTGCAGAAATATGTAATATTAAAAATGAAGGTCCCTATAATCTCACCTGGCTGAGAAAACCACTGTAAGTGATACCCAATTATTTCCAATATGTATGCTAAATAGATTATTTTACAAAAACAGGGTTACGCTATACACACATTTACATTTTGCTTTCTTCACTTAGGAAGCCTACCCACATTCTTCATATGCTGGAATCCCTGTTGTAATGGCTGGAAGCTCTGTTGTTTTTTTTTTTTTTCCTTCCCCTCTTCCATTTCCATCCATCTCTGGTCCCAAGGTACGGAAAAAAGTACATGGAAGTAACACCGAGGAGACTTGGATTTCTAGCTATAAGTCAGCCACTAACTAGCTGTGTGACTATACACAAATTGCTTAACCTCTTTGGCCCCAGTTTTCTCATTTCTAAAGGTAAGTGGTTATTCGCATGATCTTGAGGGCCCCCCAGCTCTACCAGACAGACCCACTGGGAACAGGTCTGGCCCCGTTGTTGCTTGTTGAGAATGCTTCACTGTTTCCTCAAGTACTTTTCCTGCACTCAGTACTGCACGCCTACTCCTGCCCCATCACAATCCATCCTCTACACGGGAACGGAGTGAGAGTTCTATTGATGTAACAGCAAATGTTTATTTCATACCTTTGTGGACCAGGCACTGTGCTAGAGACTTAACACACATTATCTGTAATCCCCACAGAACACACAGTTAAACTCATTTTTTTAATCAAAGGAAACGGAGACTCGGAGGGGATGAAATCCTCACTCCTAAGAACTAAAACACAAGAAGCTTTATGATTTCATCTCTGGTCATCCCATTAGTTTCATGTCTTGTCAAACTTTTTCTTACCTCCCTGTACACCCTACCAGTTACCAGTTGCCGTGGTATCTGTTCAACTCGCTGTGACCCCGTGCATATTAAAGTAGAACGGTGATCCATAGAGTTTTCAATGACTGATTTTTTGGAAGAAGATTGCCAGGCTTTTCTTCTGATGAGCCTCTGGGTGGACTCAAACCTCCAACCTCCAACCTTTTGTTTAGCAGTTTAGTATGTTAACCATTTGCACCACCCAGCAATTCTAAGCTACTGTGGTTTCCCAATATTCATGGTGTTCCACATCTCTGTGACATTGCTTAGCTAAGCTCTTTGCTTGCCATTATCTTTTTTCCTTTGTTATATGGTGAGAACCACATTCAACTTAAGTATTACCCCCTCTAATAAGCCTGTCAGATCCTCTAGGTAGAACTGACCACACACTCCTTTTAGCTTCCACTATACTCTCTAGAAACTTCTATTACAGCATAACCTTACCACATTTACCTGTTCAAATGTCTGTCTCTCTGTGTAAACTATTCTCTTCACTCTCTATGCCCTTTCTCTGGGTGAACGCACCCTTCTCCATAACTTCAGTGACTACCAGTAAGATGATGAGTCCCCAATTGACATTCTATCTCAGTCACCTATGTTAGCTCCACGTCCTTATATCCAACTGCTTACTGAGCGTCGCTGCTAGAATAGCCTCAGAAAAGCTAATCATTTGTTTCTCCACCTTGCTCTTCCTCTTGATGCCCCATGAATAAAAACCCAACTGTCTGCTGCTTAAGCCAGGAATTTGGAGTCTCATCAACATTTTTCCCCTCCTCTTTCTTCATATCTCATCAGTTTTGGAATTTCGTTTATCCTAAACCTATTCCAGTAATATATTTTGCACTCATCTCCTTTCTCTCCACCCCAGTACCGCCGCTTCAGACCACCACCATCCCTTACCTAAGTTACTGCATTAGTCTTCGAACTTGTTCCTCTATCCCCAGTGTTGCCCAGACTATTCTTCTCACTCTCAGCAGAATGTTAATTCTAGGGGTCAAATGGAATCTTACTGGTTCCTCGCCTTGTAATCCTTTGGTGCCTTGCCGTTGCCCATAAGATAGAGTATAATCTCACAAGAATTGCAGAACCCTTCAGGACGTGTCCCTCACTTTTCTGTCCAGCCGCATCCTTTTCAACCCCTTCCTCTCACATCAGTCTTTCAGCTTCACCTAACTATTCACAGTTCTTTAAAGATGGCTTTGTGCATACTGACCGTTCTTTGACTGGTGACTTGTATTTTCCTTTACGACTCAGCTCAGAAGATCTGTAGTTCAGAGTGTCTCCTCTATGCTCAGAGACACCAGCTTCTGAATTTTCACACTATGTCTTAAGGCAGGAACTGTGTATCATCCTCAGAACATAACCTGTGGCCCAGGAGGTAAACAACAACTGTTGCTGAATAAAGGAATGAATTCTTGATTTGGAAGGTGTTGACCATGGGCACTCTTGACCTGGTATATATTTGATTGACTGATGGACTGGATTACAAATCAAACCAGTACCCAATTCTTCTCACCACATTGTGGGCCACTTTCCCTGGAAAGAATCTTTCTGGAACCTAATAGACGCTCTCCCTTTCCTATGCCTTGAGAGACATTTAAGCTCAGCCACTCTTCTCATTCTCTGAGTTGCAGCAACAACGACCATTCCCAGCACTGAAGAAAATTCCAAATTGCTTTAAAGTAAGCAACAGAGCACCATTTCCATCTAAAAGTTTCTATGTTATTAATTTTTTAATGGGAAGATAAGGGGCTTACTGATAGGATTGCTACATCATTTTGTTTGCTTATGTTTTAATTTCTGTTGGTTCTTCTTTCCTCCTGATGAAGTTAACCACGAGAGTAGGAGATTCAAATACTCAGTGCCATTTGGTGATGATCTGGAGCCACTCAGGAAAGAGAATAGTTTTTCCCTGTAGCACAACTTTTTAAAACATTGGAAATTATTATAAGTAGGTTTAGGCAAATCTTTAAAAAACATATTGATTTAAACAGGACCTTAACATAAAAAAACAAAGCAGTATGCATAGTGTGACCCCATTTTTGTAAAATAATCTGGAAAAATATGCCCTAGACTGTTGACGAGGTTATCTCTGGAGGGCGGAATCACAGGGGATCTTCATTTTTCACATTGTATATTTCTATTTTGCTGTGTGAGAATGTTTAGAGAACTCTAGGGAAAAATTTATTTATAGCTTTATTTTGAGAGCTATTTTGCTTTTCTTCATCCTCAGAGTGGAAGAGCTGACTATAACAATGAACGATTTGGCTATCACTGTAGCCCTGGTGGCACAGTGGTTAAGCTCTCAGCTGTTAACCAAAAGGTCGACAGTTCGAATCCACCAGCCACTCCTTGGAAACCCTATGGGGCAGCTCTCTTCTGTCCTATAGGGTCACTGTGAGTTAGAATCGATTCAACGGCAATTTTTTTTTTTTTTGGTAGCCGCCACAATTCTGCTTTCCAATGACACTGCAAAATATGTTGTCTAGCTCGATCATCCTTCTCCTTGCAATTGTTAACAATTAAAATTGTAAAAAAAAGGCAACAGTGTACCTTCCTTACAGCATAGCCCAGCTCAGGATGTATCTTTTGTTTAAATATTTGGGGATATGTTATTTTCTAATAATATGATTAAGGAACCCTGGTGGTAGCACTCTACTGCTAACTGAAAGGTTGATGGTTCGAACTCACCCAGCCACTCCATGGGAGAAAGACCTGGTGATCTCCCTTTGTAAAGATTACAGCCAAGAAAAACCTTTGGGGCAGTTCTACTCTGTTACATAGGATCTCTGTGAGTCAAAAATAGACTCAGTGACACCTAACAAAAATAATAAGACTATATTGCAAAACTCATAGACCTTTATAATTCAGTGAATAAAATTTCCTAAAAAGCTGAAGTTTGTCAATTATTTACAGCAAGGTTTTCCAAATTATGAGACTATTTTAACAATAAATGGAATGCTAGGGGTTGGGGGCGGGGTGCACACTTCCAGCCCTGTAGCTGATGAGGGCTTGTGCCATTGCAATATGGGTCACACTCTAAGTTAGAAAGGACCTCAGAGAAATGTAGTTAAAATGCTCTAGTCAATGCCAACATCCCCTCTGCAACGTCCCTGACATGCCAAACACCTGTTTAAAATTCTTTGATGGCTTCCCATGTTCCTAGGGCAAAGTCCAAACTACAGTCGGCCTCTGCTTATCTCTTCAAATTAATTTCATTAATTAATTTATTCATTCTTTTATCAACCCATCCTTCAAATATTTACTGAATGCTTACTGTATTCCAGGCACTCTTCTGAGAATTTGGGACATACAGCAGTAAATGGACAAAATTGTCTTGGAGCTTATATTCTAGTGGTGTAAGACAGGGAGAAACAAAATAAGCAAAATTTATTATGTCGGGTGGTAATGAATGCCATGAAGGAAAATAAAAAATGGAATGTGTAGTGATTTTAAATATGCCCCAAAAATCTTTTGATATCCTTCCCTTCCAGAGGTTTAGGCTAATTCCCTTTTCCTTGAGTGTGGGCTGGATTTAGTGACTCACTTCTAAATAAAGAATAGAGCAGAAGTGATGGTGTGTGGCTTTGGAGATTAGGTCTTAAAAAAGCGGTGCAGCTTTCTCCACTCTGTCTCTTAGAGCACTTGATTTGGGAGATGTTAGCTGTGAGATGTTGTAAACCACCCTAGAGAGAGGACAACATGGTGGGAGATTGAGGCCTTCAACCAGCAGCCATGTGAATGAGTCTTCTTGGAAGTGGATCCTCCAGCCCCAGTCAAGCCTTCAGATGACTGCAGCCCTGACCAACATCTTGCCTGCAACCTCAAGCAGACCCTGAGACAGAACCCTTAGAAATTATGTGAGATGACAAGTGCTTGTTTCTTTAAGCTTCTAAGTAAGTTTTGGGGCAATTTATCACACGGTAATATATAACTAATGCAGAAAGGAAATAGCGAATGTGTATGTTGGGTAGGGCTGGCAGTTGCCAGGTGGTTAGGAAAGCCTTACTGAGAAGGAGCCTCATAACAAACACTTGAAGGAGGAGAGGGAGTGAGCCATGTGTGCATCTGGAGAAGGCTTGCACTGTAGTACAATTTTCCCTCTCAACTTCATGCCCTCACACATGTTATTTTCTCAAT
This sequence comes from Trichechus manatus latirostris, assembly GCF_000243295.1. Lineage (NCBI taxonomy): Eukaryota > Metazoa > Chordata > Mammalia > Sirenia > Trichechidae > Trichechus > Trichechus manatus. Next base: position 1,174,090 of record NW_004444100.1, on the reverse strand, counting down.
CTATAACTCACCTCTGCTCACCCATCCCAGCCATCCCACCTGACTTCCCAAAGCTGACCTACTTATCAACTCCTCATTTATCCATCAGGTCTCGGTTTAGATGCCACTTCTTCCAGGAAGCCATTTATATCCACCTAGTCTGGAGTGGATACATCTTTAGCGTGCTTCATAGTGGCCCCCATGTTATAGCACTTGATGTATGATAATGGTCTTTAAAAAACATTTTTTTTTTGTCCATTAGATAAATTGTGTCTGTGAGGACAGGGCCGTACTGATAACACTTGTAACCACAGTGTTCAGCAGAGTGATTGGCAGTTGGTAGGAAATCAGTGAATATTACTACGTGAATGAAGATATTCTGCTTCTATTTGGACACAGCTCCACCACAAAACAGATCTCACATAAGCCCTCTGAGCTTCAGTTTCCTCCTCTGTAAAATACTTCCCTTGGAGGATTATGGTGAGAATCAGAAATGATTTATGTAAATCACCTAGCAGGGTAAGTTCTATATAAGCAATGGCCAAATTCTAGTGCTGGGAGTTAGTTGTCTCCCTTACAAAGCAATCCATTGCACTGTTGAGCAGCTATACGTAGGAGAACACTCTTGTCTTGAAATCACCAAAACTGAGGATTGGTAAGCTCTCTCTGTAGGTCCCATTTTTATTTTTCAACCACAACGAAATGTTTATTTTAGGATACAAGGGACAAATGCTAGTCAAAATTTTTCTTTTCTTTCCTTTTTGTCAGTAAAATTCACCCTTATTAGGAGTACAGTTCTATAAATTTTGACAATGCACATAGTCTTGTAACCACCACCTAACAGTTTTAACTCTTTAGTAAGTCCTTGTTGATAACAATGCAAAGTAGTATATAGTTCTTACTCACACTGCTTTTACTACTCTCTGCCAGAATGGGATTCTCCAACTGTGCAGATACTTCTGTCTTGTTTTCTCAGTTTGGAGCCTGGACATCCAAGAAAGCACTTGTGGTTTTGGCTGAGCCTCTGCAGGCCTGGATGGCTATTATTCCAAAGGAATGTTATTACACTGCTTTCTGACTCCCTTTATTACTGTCTCTCAGGGCAGAAATTGTGAAAAGGCAGTGATAACTGTTTGGCTTTATTTGGGATACTGAAGGCAAAATTTATTTCTACTTTCTAATAGAAATAGAAAAAGTAAGAACATATGATTCTGAAACACAGAGGGATTTTTAACAAGAACTTTGCAGAGATATGTTTTTCACCTTGATTGGAACTCTATCATATTTGACATCAGCACTCCATTTGTCACTTAAATGCTGCCCAATTGCTTCTTTGTGTTTGTGTCTCACTAATTCAATTATAAGGTGAGGAATTTTCCTTATGTTTCTTCCTTCTACATAAGGAGGACTAGCACACAGAGCTGGGCATACAGTAGGCACTCAATAAATGCTCTTTTGAGACACTGACTTGTGGGGAAAACTAGCCTTTGGTAAATTCATGGACAGGTCCTTTGCAGATAAACCAGAATTGCAGGAGAGACCTTCCTTTCAGAACGCCAGAACTTATAATTTATAATGATGAATGAAACTTTTGCAGTTTGTGATTTCACTAACTTATGAAATAAATTGCCTACCAATACATTGTAACAATTGTAGACATCTAGGAAGGTGGGTCATCTCAAAAGATCAAGGTAGAGTTTTGATTCTATCTGTGGGTGCAAAGAAATGGAAGAAGGAAGCATTTGTGGCTCTTGAGGTAAAGTGATGTTGGTTTCCAGTTCTTTCCCCCAACCTCTCCCCTCATTTCATAAGTCATTGTCGAGAATGATAAACCACCAGAGCAATATAGGGGAAGCCCATGGGCAAACGTGATATTAAAACGTATTCTCAGTGGGGTCTCTGGATAAAGTTTTCTGTACATCCTGGGGCAGTTAATAGCTACCTGGAACTAAGTATGTTGCAAGGGCTCTGAAATCAACTTGGTGCCAAATGATGCATTCTGACATTTTAGAATCCTATGCAAAAATATAAAAAGTACTCTCTACTCTTTCTCAGTTGAAACAAATATAATTAATTGCAAATATTTCCAAAGACATCACAGAAATTTTAATGTTAAAGAAAGTACAGTTTCATGGAGTCTGGTAGCATAATGGTTAAGTGCTTGATAACTGAAAGGTGGGCAGTTCAAACCCACCAGCAGCTATGTGGGATAAAGTTGTGGCAGTCTACTTCCATAAAGATTACAACCTTGGAAACCACATGGGACAGTTGTACTATGTCCTATAGAGTCATTATGAGTCAGAATCAACTTGACGACAACTTTTTTTTTCAAATCTTCTTATGTTATTGATTTCTACAGGTCCTTTCTATGCTCAACTGCCCATAAAGGGTCTCTATTGCCCATCATACCAAGTCTAGACTATTCTGGCTATTATTCCAGGCTTCTCATAAACTGGTCTCACCTTCCCTACTGCCTTTCTTTTCCATCACCTCCAATATGTACGTTCCATTTTTATTCAACTATTCATTTCTCTTTCTTCTACTGGCCTCATCTCTAAACTTCTGTTTCTGCTACTTCCTATTTTTGGAAAACCCTTCTTCCATGCTTTCAACTGGTCCAAATATTAATAATATTTAAAATTTCACCCAAAACCAACACCCTCTTTGAAGTCTTGAATGAGTTTCGAATCTCAGTTTCTAATTAGACACGTCTATTATAATGGTTGTAATCCCCATTGCAACATGTTTTATTCCATTTAATGCTAATTTACATTTTTGGGATAAGGAGCCCTGGTGGTGCAATGGTTAAGTGCTCAGTTGCTAACTGACAAGTTGGTAGTTTGAATCTACCCAGCAGCTCTGTGGAAGAAAGACCTGGTGGACTGCTTCCGTAAAGATGACAGCCAAGAAAACCCTATGGGGCAGTTTTACTCTGTCACATGGGGTTGCTATGAGTCAGAATTAACTTGATGGCACCCAACAACAACAACGACTACTATATAGAAGTAGTTTTTCTCTTTGAATAATTGCCATCTCCGTTATGCTCTGAGTGCTCTGAAAGCAAGAAACGTGCCTTACTCGCCTATGCATCCTTAGTGTCCAACCTAGTGCCTGAGGCATAGATAGCAGTCGTATTTAAAATATTATAGAATGAATTGTGTTCATATGCTCCTTGAGCATAGCACGCCATGTCTTAGTCATTTCATATCCACCAAAACCTAAGGTAGTACTAGGCACATAGCAGATATTCAACAATCTTTATTACATTAAGTACTTAGAATAAAGGAGGAGGAATTATCATGCTTGGTGAAGTTAGGGCTCAGCAGAGATTCAATCTGGGATATATATGGTTAGTTCTAGAAATCAACAAGTGTGCCTCTGGATTTTCCATGATCCAAGAGGAAAATCCTGAAAAGGGAGCTGAGGTACCTACCTAGTAAGTACACAACCAAACAGAGGAAGCCCTGAAAGTCATTGCTCAAAGGAAACTGGGATGTGGTGACAGTTGAAAAAATTTAACTGGTTTTGAGGAATAATGTCTTAAAAATATCTTTTACTGAACTATAAAATATATATAGAAAATTGAACAAATCACAAATGCATAGCTCAATAAGTACTCACCAGATAAATACACCCATAAAATCATCCAGGTAAAGAAACAAAACATTACCAGTATCCCAGACACCCCCTTATTTCCCATTCCAATGTTTAACCATCTCTAAAGTGTTAAAAAGCAAAGACGTCACCTTGAAGACTAAGGCATGCCTAACGCAAGTCATGGTGTTTTCAATGGCGTTATATGCATACAAAAGCTGGACAATGAATAAGGAAGACTGAAGAAGAATTTGATGCCTTTGAATTATGGTGTTGGCGAAGAATATTGAATATACCATGGACTGCCAAAAGAACAAATAACTCTGTCTTAGAAGAAGCACAACTAGAATACTCCTTAGAAGCAAAGATGGTGAGACTACCTCTCACATACTTTGGACATGTTATCAGGAGGGATCAGTCCCTGAAGAAGGACATCATGCTTGGTTAAGTAGAGGGTCAGCGAAAAAGAGGAAGACCCTCAACGAGATGGATTGAGACAGTGGCTGCAACAATGGGCTCAAGCATAACAGCAATCATGAGAATGGCAAAGGACCAGGCAGCGTTTTGTTCTATTGTACATAGGGTTTCTATGAGTTGGAAATGACTTGAAGACACCTAACAACAACAACAGCAAAGGTAACCACTCTTGTGACTTTTAACATCATAGACCAATTTTGCCTGTTTTGAACTTTATATGACAGGAATCATATGGTTTGTACTTTTTTGTGTTTGGCTTCTTTTGTTAAACATTTGTTTGTGAGTTTCATCCCTGTAGTTACAAGTAGCAACATTATGCATATTATCTTTGTTGTGCAATATTCTACTGTATAACCATACTATAATTTATTTGTTCATTCTATTGTTTTCAGTTTGGGGCTATTATAAAAATGCTGTTATGCACATTTTTGTACTCGTTTCTTGGTAAACATCTCATTTCTGTTGGGTATGTAGCTAGAAATGGAATTGTTGGATCATAGGGTGTGTATGTACCTGTTCAGCTTTAGCAATATTGCAAAACAGTTTTCTAAAGTGGTTGTACCAATTTATGCTCCCACCAGAAGCTTAGGAGAGTTCCACTTGCTCTAAATGCTTGCCAGCAATTGGTGTTGTCTTTTTCATTTTAGTCATTCTGGTGAGTGTGTGGTTTTAACTTTTTATTTCCATATCCCTAATGAGGAGCCCTGGTGGCACAGTGGTAAGAGCTCAGCTGCTGACCAAAAAGTCAGCAGTTCGAATCCACCAGCCACTGCTTGGAAACTCTATGGGGCAGTTCTGTTCTGTTCTGTCCTGTAAGGTTGCTATGAGTTGGAATTGACTTGAAGGCAATGGGTTTATCCCTAATGAGACAACAGTCTTGGTTTTTTGGTTATGTATAATGAAGTCTAGCTCCTTTCATATGTTTATTGGCCATCTGGATATCCACTTTTGTGAAGTTCTGGTTCAAGCTTTTGTTCATTTTTCTCTTGCTGATATATCTTTTTCTTACTGATTTGTAAGAATTCTTGATATTTTCTAGATATGAGTCTTTGTCATATCTATTGCAAATATCTTTTGTGATGTTGTGTTTAATAACAACTCATACATGTAATGGTTCTAATAATAGAGTGTAAATAGCTATTTCTTGTTTGAAAGAGGAAAAGACCCAAAATCAAGAGATATTTCAAAGAAAGAAACAAAAGGATTTGGGACAGCTTGACCACAAAGGATGAAGTAGAGCAATAAATTTGGCCTGTGCAAGCTTAAACATCTATTGAAGTCACAGAATCCTCCTTTCTGAACTCTTGATTAGCTCATCCCTCTTTCCACTCTCTTCTCTTAGTTCCTCCATACTTTGTTCAGGCAGGTGTTACTATAAATAGTAAATGTCTCCTAAACATTTACTAGATCCCAGAGACCAGTCCAAGCACTTCACACTGATTGTCAGCAACTCTATGAAGTGGCTACTATTATTATCCTCTTTTTCAGAACATTTAGGTAACTTAGCAAAGGGCCGCCCAGAAGCAGGGCTGGATTCAAATCTAGACAGACTGACTAGAGAGCCTACACTCTCAATGGCTGCCTCCCTGCTACACTGTACACTGGATTAAATGCCATCCTTATCAAACATGTGACCCAAAGCGATCTTCAGCAATGAACTTGAAGAAGAAACAGACTGCAGAGGATTAAAAAGAAAAGAGGTAAAGAATAAAGACAATGGTTGTTGAGTCAGAAGACCTGAGTTCCAGTTCTAGCTTATTCATGATCACTCTGTGGCTTTGGTCAAGTCAAAAACAAAATTCACTCTCCGCAGTTGTAAAGAGGGAATAAAATCACTTGCCTTCCCTATGTTAGAAAGTGTTAGCAAAGATGAGAGGAGATCAAATTGATGAGAGTTATTTCTTTCAAAACATATTCATTTGTTCACTCAATTAAGAAAACAATTATTAAATTTCTGCTGGATGCCAGACACTGTGCTAGGAGCTTAGTAAATAGAATGGTCAAAAGATACTTACTGCAACAATCATTAAGTCATCTTTGTTTCTAATTCATTCAATCACCCAACGAGAACTTACTGAGGGCCTATGATGCCCCAGGGACTGTGCCAGGCAAAGTTTCTGCTCTTATGGAAGAGATGTTATACTGTATGGATGAATGAATAAATAGGCAAATGACTAACACCTTGTATATAGCTCTTTGTCTCTGCTCCACTTCCTAGGCAAACCTCATCCAGGTATTTCCTCTTACACCCATGCATTGAAGCTATACATTTTAATAAATGATTCTACTTGTGTTCGGCTATATTATTTATTGTAACTCCTCCCTTTTTCAGCCCATCAAATATTCCATGTACAATTTCCATCTAGTTCTTATATTTAATTCCTTTCTACCCATTCAAGAGTCCTTGAGCACTTCTGCTTCCTCTATGTTGTTGTTGTCAGGTGCCCTCGAGTCTGTTCTGACTCATAGCGATCCTATGTACGACAGAACAAAACAATACTCAGTCCTGCGCCGTCCTCACAATCATTGCTATGCTTGAGCCCATTGTTGCAGCCACTGTCAATCCATCTTGTTGAGGGTCTTTCTTTCACTGACTGTTTACTTTACCAAGCATGATATCCTGCTCCAGGGACTGGCCCCTCCTGATAACACATTCAAATTACATGAGACGAAGTCTCACCATCCTTGCTTTTAAGACAGATTAGTTTATTCTTCTGGAAGTCCATGGTATATTCAATATTCTTCACCAACACCATAATTCAAAGGCATCAGTTCTTCCTCTGTCTTCCTTATTTATTGTCCAGCTTTTGCACCCTATGAGGCGATTGAAAATACCATGGCTTGAGTCAGGTGTACCTTAGTCCTCAAAGTGACATCTTTGGTTTTTAATGCTTGAAAGAGGTCTTTTGCAGATTTGCCCAACACAATGCGTCTTCTCATTTGTTGACTGCTGCATCCACAGGTGTTAACTGTGGATCAAAGTAAAATGAAATCCTTGACAATTTCAATATTTTCCCAGTTTATCATGCTGTTGCTTATTGGGGTAATTGTGAGGATTTTTGTTTTCTTTATGTGAGGTGTAATCCATGTTTAAGGCTGTAGTCTTTGATCTTCATCAGTAAGTGCTTCAAGTCCTCTTCGATTTCAGCAAGCAAGGTTGTATCATCTGCATATCACAGGTTGTTAATGAGTCTTCCTCCAATTCAGATGCTGCCTTCTTCTTCATATAGTCCAGTTTCTTGGATTATATGCTCAGCATACAGATTGAATAAGTATGGTGAAAGGATACAACTCTGACCCACACCTTCCTGATTTTAAACCACACAGTATCCCCGTCTTCTGTTTGAACAACTGTCTCTTGGTCTATATACAGGGTCTTCATGAGCACAATTAAGTGATCTGGAATTTCCATTCTTCGCAATGTTTTCCATAATTTGTTATGATCCACACAGTCCAATACCTTTGCATGGCCAATAAAACACAAGTAAATATCTTTCTGGTATTCTCTGCTTTCCACCAAGATCAATTTGACATCGTCTTTTGAATCTGACTTGAATTTCTGACAGTTCCCTGTCAATGTACTCCTGCAACTGTTTTTGAATTATCTTCAGCAAAATTTTACTTGTGTGTGATATTAATGATGCTATTTGATAATTTTTGCATTCTGTTGGATCACGTTTCTTTGGAATGGCCACAAATATAGATTCTTTCCAGTCGATTGGCCAAGTAGCTGTCTTCCAAATTTCTTGGCATAGACAAATGAGCACCTTTCAGTGCTGCATCCGTTTGGTGAGACATCTCAATTGGTATTCCATCAATTCCTGGAACCTTGTTTTTCACCATTCCCTTCAGTGCCACCTGGACTTCTTCCTTCAGTACCATTGGTTCTTGATCATATGCTACCTCCTGAAATGGTTGAACATCGACCAATTCTTTTTGGTACAGTGACTTCGTGTATTCCTTCCATTTTCTTTTGATGCTTCCTGCATCCAGTATTTTGCCCATAGAATCCTTCACTATTGCAACTCGAGGGTTAAATTTTTTCTTCAGTTCTTTCAGCTTGAGAAATGCCAAGCGTGTTCTTCCCTTTTGGTTTTCTAACTCCAGTCTGTGCACATTTCATTATAATACTTTGTCTTCTCAAACTACCCTTTGAAATCTTCTGCTCAACTCTTGTACTTCATCATTTCTTCTATTTGCTTTAGCTACTCTACGTTCAGGAGCAAGTTTCAGAGTCTCTTCTGACATCCATCTAGATCTTCTCTTTCTTTCTTGTCTTTTTAATGACCTTTTGGTTTCTTCATTTATGATGTCCTTGATGTCATCCCACAACTCGTCTGGTCTTTGGTCATTAGTGTTCAATGCGTCAAATCTATTCTTGAGATGGTGTTATGGATTGAATTGCATCCTCCAAAAATGTGTGTCAACTTGGTTAGGCCATGATTCCCAGTATTGCGTGGTCATCCACCATTTTGTGAACTGATGTGATTATCCTATGTGTTGTAAATCCTGACCTCTATGATATTAATGAGGCAGGATTAGAGGCAGTTATGTTAATGAGGGACTCAGTCTACAGGATTAGATTGTATTTTGAGTCAATCTCTTTTGAGATATAGAAGTGAGATCGAGCAGAGAAGAGGGGAATCTCATGCCACCAACAAAGAAGTGCCAGGAGTGGAGTACATCCTTTGGACCCATAGTCTTTGCACTGAGAAGCAACTCCACCAGGGGAAGATTGATGACAAGGACTTTCTCCCAGAAATGACAGAGAAAGGAAGCATTCCCCGGAAGCTTGTGCCCTGAGTTGTGACTTGTAGCCTCCTAGACTATGAAAGAATAAATTTCTGTTTTTTAAAGCCATCCACTTGTGGTATTTCTGTTATAGCAACACTACACTAGATAACTAAGATAGAATTGTCTCTAAATTTAGGTGGGATATACTGAAGGTTGTACTTTGGTTCTCGCGAACTTGTTTTAATTTTCTTCAGTTTCAACTTGAACTTGCATAAGAGCAATTTATGGTCTGTTCCACAGTCAGCCCCTGGCCTTGTTCTGACTGATAATATTGAGCTTCTCCAGCGTCTGTTTCCACAGATGTAGTTGATTTGATTCCTGTGTATTACATCTGGTGGGGTCTACGTGTGTAGGCCACCCCTTGTCTGTCAGTTTGTTGTACTGTGATGGCTTGCATGTTGCTGTGATGCTGAAAGCTATGCCACCAGTATTTTAAATAGCAGCAGGGTCATCCATGGTGGACAGGTTTCAGCAGAACTTCCAGACTAAGGCAGCCTAAGAAGGACCTGGCAGTCTACTTCTAAAAAAATTGGCCAGTGAAAACCTTATGAATAACATTGAAACATTGTCTGATACAGTGCTGGAAGATGAGCCCCTCAGGTTGGAAGACACTCAAAATACAACTAGGGAAGAAGTACCTCCTTAAAATAGAGTCAACCTTAATGACATAGATGGAGTAAATCTTCCAGGACCTTCATTTGCTGATGTGGCACGACTCAAAATGAGAAGAAACAGCTTAAAACATCCATTAATAATTGGAAAGTGGAAGGTAGGAAGTATGAATCTAGGAAAGTTGGAAGTCATCAAAAACGAAAATAGGATGCATACAGATTGGTAGGCTAGGCATTAGTGAGCTGAAATGGAATGGTATTGGCCATTTTGAATCAGAAAATCATATGGTCTGCTTCGCCTAGAACAACAAATTGAAGAGGAATGGCATCACATTCATTGTCAAAAAGAACATTTCAAGATCTATCCTGAAGTATAATGCTGTCACTGATAGGATTATATCTATACACCTACAAGGAAGACTAGTTAATATAACTATTATTCAAATTTACTCACTAACCACTAATGACAAAGATGAAGAAACTGAAGATTTTTTACCAAGTTCTGCAGTCTGAAATTGATCAAACATGCAATCAAGGTGCGTTGGTAACTACTGGTGATTGGAATGCAAAAGTTGGGAACAAAGAAGAAGGATAAGTAGTTGGAAAATATGGCCCTCTTGTAGAAACAATGCTAGAGATCATTGAGTTTTGCAAGACCTACTTTCTCTAAAGGCATATTAATTAATTAATATTGGCAAAATTTAAATTCCAATTCCCTAACTAATATTTAGGTACCTTCTATGCCTTTTCACAAAAGCAAGCCCACTTCAGATTAATCCTAAGGCCATTCCAACACAATTATTACGCTATCTATTACTGTATCTTTTGTATTATTATTAAAAGTGGATTCAAGAGCCCCGTCTTGGTAAAATATTTTGACAGTAACAAAATAGTTATTTTAAAAAATAGAATGAAATATTATTCGCTTACTTCATTTGGTTGCAATAATTTGGAAGTCATGACCAAATTGCATTTCTTTTAAAACATTTTGCATTTCAAACTTGCCACTGGTTCAAACTGACGTCTTGACAGACTAACTCAAATTAGCACATGCACAGCCTTTGAATTAACAAAGTGACAAAACAAAAAAGGAGGCTATTCTCAGGATTAACCTTTGTGATGTCTTGAAATCTAATCACCTCGCAATTGGAATTGTTTCATCATTCATATTTTAAAAGGTCCAACAGAGGACTTCCGGCAAAATGGCACTCTAGGCAGAAACACCACGCCATGCCTCCACAGCAAAGATCTGAAAAACTAAGCCAAACAGAGAAAAGAGCAATCCTGAAATCCTAAAACATCAAATGAGGAGATAAAGAACTCAGCCAAGCACCAAATGGAGTGAGAAAACTGACAGAGAACAGAGAGCGAGGAGAGATTCATGCAGAGGTCCCCTATCAGTTAACGCAGCACGGATCCGCCATCTTGGACCCCTATCAGAGACCAGCAAATAGGGAGTACGAGAAAGCAGATTCACGGAGCTTCCAGCAGGAGACAAAGCAACAAGTAATTTGCGATATACGCTTTCCCACCCCCTACTCTTCACCCCCACTTGGCCTCTTTTGCTTCCCATGGCCACAGTCTCTTGGCTGGGAAGCACCGGCTGCTTGGATTCCACCCGCCTGCACTGGCTGGCTCCCTGAGTGCAGTTTGTTGGCTGCTGGTGTTGCTTTTTCCTGCTTCTTTTGATTTCTTCCTAACCTCTCACCACCTCTCCCTCCTTTCACTCAAACACCTGGCTCCATGCGCCATTTTCACTTCCTTCTAAGGGGCTGTGGAGCTCCGTTCGAGTGTGGAACTGCTTCCTGGTCTGGGCTGACACGCTGGTGGGATCCTGGGGCTTTTGTTTGTTTGTTTTGAATTGTTTGTTTGTTTTCTTTCCTTTTCTTGAGTTGGGAGCCTGTTCTGGCCAGACAGTGCTACATGGCTTGGGACCTGCCCCCTCAGCTTGCACAGACGTGCAGAGGGATCCCTGAGCACATTTCTTTCTCGTGTTTTTTTTTTTTCTGTTTTTTTGGGGACTTTTTTTGTTATTTTTTTTTTTAAATTGTTTCGTTTTCTTTTCCTTCTTTTCCCTTTTTGTCTTTCTTCATTACTCAGTTTCTTGTCTCTCTATACCTTCCTTCCCTTCCTGTTCCCTGAATACCTGGCACTGAATACCTCTACACCTTCTAGCCAAGCTGTACTGCAACACCTGGGAACAACTTCCCCAGACCTCATAGCCACACGAGTGGGATCCCTGGGAGCTTCGCTGTTCTTTTTTCTTTCTAATTTTTATTTATTCATTATTTCCTTTTCTTTTCTTTTTTTCTTCTTCTTCCCCTTTTTGTTTTTCTCTATTTCATAGTCTCTCATCTCTCCACTCCAACAGCAAGCTCCCCTAACACTCCTTTTTGTTTGTTTTGTATGTTTTTGTGTCCTGTCTGCTCTCTACTCTCTCCCATATCCATCTTAGCTCCACACATCACAATCTCCCCCCTCCATCCTGCCTACCTGCACCATGTGCTTAACATCACACCACAAAACAGCACAGGCATGGCCTACTGGAAGCTTCCCTGTACTGATTACTGACCTGCCCTGGTGGCTGTAGTAAGT
>NW_004444100.1:1146878-1153688 GCF_000243295.1 Trichechus manatus latirostris | reverse complement strand
AACCAATGTCATAAAACAATATGTGTACTACTGTTTCATGAGAAACTATTTGTTCTGTAAACCTTCACCTGAAGTACAATTAAAAAAAAAAAAAAAAGGACCAACAGAGTCCTGAGAATATAAGAACTGTCTAGTTTACCTGGTCCACAATTTTTCCATCAGAGGTTGAACAGGTCTGGTAAAAGTTCACCAAGATACTTAGAGTTTTAAATATGAATTTTTTTAATGGTGTTTTAAATAACATTAAATAATATTTAACCTATGTAAAATGCTTTTGACAAAAATTAATAATCCTAATATTGATTGGTGAATGGGATAAATTATTAATTGATATTAGCTACTTAGCTATGTCTTTGAATCTCTGGTGGTATAAGCAAATGTGAGTTATGATTCTTTACACTTACTGGTGAAAATGATGCAGGACAAGAATGGAATAGTCTCTTAAATCAATGACAGTAGATGGCAGGCATTAGGAAGTAAATGTCAAATTTTGCTTGCATGCACAAGAATAGTGAGAAATTTGCATAAACGTTGTTTCCCTCTGTCTTTGGCATTGATTTCAGCATTACTAGAAACGGAAATACACTTGTTTATATTATGACACATTCCCGTGGGTATAGTCTTCCCTTTAAGATGAGATATAGTATTTATTCATAAGCTTTAGCCCTCAGAAGAAGGGAAAGGGGCCTGTGGTTGACACATGTCTTTGTGGGTAGGGCATAGCAGGGAAGGGTGAGGTGAAGTGGGCATGGTAGGAAGTGGTCCTGGTTATTTTCAGGGTTAGCTTTGGGCAGAACTGTGAAGTGAAGAAAGTTTATCTTGGAAACATGTCTCTGGATTTTGTTTTTTGCCAGGTGTCTCTACTTCCTCCTCTCCTTTGACCCTGGCAAGAAGCACTTGCTCTCCATGTTTTCACTAGATGAGTATATCCCAGTACTCTCTCCATGCCAATTTGGTACTCATGCACACCTAGGTGAAGGTGATTATTAACAACTTAACTTATACTTCTCCTATAAAGTAACTAGGATTTAAATATAATACACAAGCCCTCAGTGGAGAAAATTTAGAAACACTGCCAAAGGGTATAAAAGATAATCTTAAGTGGTAAAGAGATGGTCAATGGTCTTGGATGGAATGACTTCACATTATAAAAATCAATTCCCCCCCCAAATCTATCTGTAAATTAAATGAAAACTCAGTCATTAAGCTTCAGCATGGGTACATTAAAATAGTTACTCGTTTTCATTTTGTTTATTCAGGTTGATGACCAGCATATCCAGAGAATGTGAAAACACTGAAGGACACAGTGAAAAAGCTACTACTGATAACTATTAATGTCAAATCATTAAATACGAGAGACGAATGTTGTCTTTCTTTCCTTTCTTCCTCTCTGTGATTTCTATTTGATTCTTCTACCAGCAGGCTCATTAATCAGGTGCATGTGTATATAGCTGTGTCTATGTATCTATAAATCAATTTCTAAATTTTGCAAATCATGGAAGTCTAGAACTTGATGGGAACTTAGATCATGGTGTCTCATTACTCCATGATCTCAAGATGGCCAGTGACAAAGCCAGGATTTTGTGAATATTTATTCATCACCTTCTATTTGCCAGGCATTCTTCTAGGTGCTATGTTATAGAGTTCCTGGCAAAAAAGGTGTATATCTCATGTAATAGAAAATTGGGTAAAGAAAAGTTTCTCATCTTTATTCAGGCTCATGAGCAACCCCAAACAAACATTTGGAATAAAGGAGTTTTTATTTACTCTCCCTGACCTTCCCTTTTGCATCTTTCTCCTAAGGCCACTTTCCCAAATGCTATGTCCTCAGGCCATCCTAACACATCACTGTGGCACCTCACCTGGATTTGTACCATCTCACAAAATGCTCAGGATTCTACAGTTATTCACTTCCCTTCTCCCAGTTCCTCAACACTCCTGATCTTAACTAGTTGTGAGGAGAAAAATCTGATTAAACTAAATTTCCCTAATTCATATTCCTTCCCTGAGAAATAGATGAATTGTATTTTCAAAGCAGATTTCTTGCTTATTTACTGAAAATTTCCTCTAATGATGAATAGATAGTTGTGGAAAGAAAACGAGTAAGTTTTGTAAGTGAGGAGAAGGTGAAATTGGGTAGGGGAACAATCAAGTTGGCCAGCCTTGTGTGGGCGTCTGTGCTCAGGGTCACCTCCACTAACTTTTTCCAGTTTCTCTTTTGTCAATTTAGAACTTGGAGACTTATAAAAAATTTACTTCCTTTGCCATCTAGTTTTTAGGTAGCATTTAGGATTCAATGTATTCTTAATAACTTAAAGTCAAGTTTTATCCCTTCTATTGCTAGATTCTTTTCTTCAGAAATCCACATATATAATAAAAATATTTATAAGACTGTTTGGAAATATGATTTTGAAACTTAACTTGTGCACAGTTTAGAAAAAACACACAGAATTTCAAGATAAGCTTGTATCTACTGAATCCACCATATTCTTTTATTAAAAAATATTTGCATGTTAAAAAATGGTGATCAGATTGTTTAGAATTTTTATTTCTAAACTTAAATTAATATTGATTATAATTCAATGAATAAAATTTTAAGTTGTACTTGTATCTACCATAATTGCTATGATCACTTAAGAAAAAGTCCACAAATGGGAAGAAAACAGTGATTAGATGAGACAACACTGTTATTTTTACAACATAAGCACTTGTTTAGGATTAAACATGTTAAAATAGTTGAGATATAATTATTTTAAAAAATGGAATTACCTCCAAGATGTCATTACTTTAAAGCAGAGGATATAGGACATGGGTCCTTTATCTCTGTTCACCTCTAATGAGATAAAAATCTAAGAAACTGGGAGGAAAATGAGTCCGTGACCAAAATGCTTACTCAGTTACTCTAGGAGATCAAAGACTATTATACTAAACCTGGAATCTACTAAGACAAAGCAATTGCTTTCTTTGAAACATATGTAAGGTTTAGAAAATTTCTGGGATTTATCTGTGAAATCACCCTCTGGGCCCTCATAGTGACGTTTTAGGGAAACACTCACATTGCAAGGTGGGAAGAATAGGAGGTGGTGTTTTGTGGGCTCCTGTGGTGGTTAGGTAGTTCTCAGAAGACAATACTGGAAATTAGATTATTGCTGATGTCATTTTTTTACAAAAAAAAAATTAGTGT
The DNA here is from genome assembly GCF_000243295.1 of Trichechus manatus latirostris. Taxonomy (NCBI): domain Eukaryota; kingdom Metazoa; phylum Chordata; class Mammalia; order Sirenia; family Trichechidae; genus Trichechus; species Trichechus manatus. The sequence continues at coordinate 1,150,504 of NW_004444100.1, read as the reverse complement.
CGCGGGGGCTATAAAAGCAGCGACTTTTACCATTCACATCACAAGAAGAATCATCGAAACAGGTAAGTGTTTCAGCAAACTTGGTATAATTGGTTTGTTTGGCATGATATTTCTTGACTAATTTTTTTTCCCTCGTGTTATCTCTGCCTCTTATTATCTTGATACCAGGTTCTCCTCCCCTGATCGCCAATTGCTTGAGTTTGCATTTTCTACAATGGCCACCCTGCAGAAGTCTGTGAGCACTTCCCTTGTGGGGACTCTGGTTGCTGGCTGCCTCCTGCTCATTGCCCTTTCAGTTCAGGAAGGGGCAGCTGTGCCCATCAGCTCCCACTGCAGGCTCGACAAGGCGAACTTCCAGCAGCCCTATATCACCAACCGCACCTTCATGCTGGCTAAGGAGGTACTTGTCTCAATCTCTCTTTCTCATTTTGTTTACTTGGAACCTAAATAGTTCATACAATTTTCTCCAGAGGATTTCTAAGGCCTTCAAATACCCAACACTTATGCCCACTGGTAGACTGGAAATAGTTTTCCTGTCCTTTACAGACTCCTTGGAGCCCTGGTGGTGCAGTGGTTAAGAGGTTGGCTACTAACCAAAAGGTTGGCATTTCAAATCCACCGGCTGCTCTTTAGAAACCATATGTGGCAGTTCTACTCTACCCTTCTATAGGGTTGCTATAGTTGGAATCCACTCAATGGCAATGGGTTTTTTTGTTTATAGACTCTGGAGAGCTAGTTTTACCAGAGGACCTTTCATTTTGGTCTTTAGGATACACATCATTGAGTTTTATTCAAAGAGGAGCTATTTGGTAGCCCACCTAATGCGTTCTTCTTCGTTTCACACGTTGGTACATTCTATTAAACTCATGCACACATCTGAATTCTTTCTTTGGTCTTCATGGGATTGCTCTGGGCAGAGGTGCTGGGGTACATCTCTACTTACAGGCTTCTATCTCCTCAATGTCCAGGTACTTAGTCTTTTCTTCTTTTCCAGGCCGGTTTGGCAGATAACAACACTGATGTTCGTCTCATTGGGGAGAAACTGTTCCACGGAGTCCATGTAAGCCTAGTCAGGGTGCCAGCTGTGGTTATTTGAAGGGTGGTGATGATGGTTTGGGTCTTCTGAATTTCTGCCTTTTGTGAGTGATCCCTGCTATTTAACTTTTGCTCTGCAGATGAGTGAGCGCTGCTATCTGATGAAGCAGGTGCTGAACTTCACTCTTGAAGAAGTGCTGCTTCCCCAGTCTGATAGATTCCAGCCCTATATGCAAGAGGTTGTACCCTTCCTGGACAGACTCAGCAACAAGCTTAGCAAATGCGTAAGTTCTCTCAGCCCAAGTCCACCCATTCCTAGCTGCTTTCCTTACTTCTCTCCTTCTTCCATTTAAAGCCCCTTTCTTCACCTTAACCCACACTCTTCCCCTCCTCTTCTGTCCCCTCTACTCCCAGGATATTGGCAGTAAGAGGTGCCTCAGCAACACTATTGTCAAAAGTCATTTGGAATAAGAGAGTGTTTGTTTTTACTTTGAGTCACATTTTGAGTTTATGGTGGTGAACAGGGTGTAAAAAAACGAGTACATGGAAGCTTCACTTGTCCCTAGAGAACAGCAATTTAGGTATGTGTGATGAGGAAAGTGTTAGGAGCTTGAAGGCAAAAAGCCTAGCTGAGGAAATGGAGAAACTGAGTTAAAGTTGTTGGGGGAGGGGCATGGGAAACAGAAAGTGAAAAAGAGGAAAGTGGGAAGGTTTAATGTTCAGGATGGGTGTGCAGAGACTGTGGCCCCTTTGATGTCATGGGACGTGACAGAGTCAGAGAGGTGTGTGAACTTGATGCCTCTGAACACGTAACACTCTGAGAAAAGTTTTGAGTGGAATGGGCACCTAGTATTTATCATAGAGGGGCTACTGTTCATGCATGATGTTTATGTAATTTTTTTTGTTCTGTAGGCATGGTTTTGATGAGTTGCAATTTGGATTTTATTCCTGAGGGAATTTACATAAAACACTCAACTTTTTCCACAAACTGAAACCTCAGTAGGGTTTCCTAAAGTTGAAGAGAGCTTCCATGCAAGGGAAGTGACTAGATTTTGGTGTCCAAGGGAATTCAAGAGCCCAGGAAATCTAGGTCACTGGTGAAATCTAGGTCACTGTGGACAAAATTACTAAAAACTTTAATACCAAGTGAATTGTAATATGCTTCAGATAGAGAGGATGAAGTTCATTAAGCTTCAGCATGACACATTAAAATAGTTACTCTTGTTTTCATTTTGTAGCATATTCAGGGTAATGACCAGCACATCCAGAGAAACATGCAAACGCTGAAGGATGCAGTGAAAAAGGTACTACTGGTAACTATTAATTCTAATTAGTTAAATATGAGAGACAACTGTCCCTTTCTTTCCTTTCTTTTTTCCACCCTGCAATTTGTATTTGATTCTCCTACCAGCAGGTTGATTATTTAAGTTCATGTGTATATATATGTGTGTTTATATATCTATAAATCAATTTCTAAATTTTGCAAATCATGTAATTCTAGCAGTTGCTGGGAACTTAGGTCATCTAGTCTCATTACCCCATGCTCTCAAATGGCCAGTGACAGAGCCAGGGCTAGAACACAGGTCTCCTGAATTCCAGACCAGCACTTTTTCCCAGCAGCAATACATACTTAGTTTTAGTATTATTATTTCTTACTGGAATTTGAGTTTCCTATTGACTCATGTAATGTGAGAAAAACTTGTCTCAAAAGCTAGAAAAGTGCCTGAGGCAAATTTATTTCGGAGTGATTTTAAGAAACATTAATATGATGATTTAAAATTTGAAGAAATAAACTTAGAACAGCAAGAATAAAAGAGCTGGACTTGAGCATAGGGAAAATTTCTAGAATGATTGATACTTACATTTAATTATCCTAATATAACACCCAATAGCTATTGGTTTCTGTTTATAAGCAAGAATGAAAAAAAGATGATTTTTTTTTAACAGAGTTTTAAATAGAGTGAAAACATTAGCAAAGATTGCTTTATTTTAGTGACAAGGAAATTTGAATTGGAAGTCATTTTTTCTTCCTCCCTCCTTTTCCTCTTTCTTTCTCATTTCCTCCCTCCTTCCCTCAACAAACCTCTAATGAGCATCTATCATGGACCAGTGTAGGTTTTTAAAGTGAATAATACACTCGGATGGTCTAGCTGGGGATAAGACTCAACATCAAAAGGCTCAAACTAACTGTTGTGACTCACTCAAAATCCAGAGGAATGATTAAACCAGTTGCCCTGCAGTCAATCCTAATTCATGGCGACCCCACGTGTGTGTCATAGTAGAAGTGTGCTCCATCGGGCTTTAGATGGCTGATTTTTCAGAGGTAGATCTCCTGGCCTTTCTTCAGAGGTGCCTCTGGGTGGACATGAACCTCCAACCTTTCATTTAAGCGTGTTAACTGTTTGCACCACTCAGGGACTCTGAGGAATGATCAGTAGGTGAGAAAGTGATGCTCCTGCAAGCAGGTGCAATTAAACTCTCAGAACTATGCAGGCTCTAGTTAATGGAATTTTCAGTATCAAACTTAACCTCATTTCTCTCTTTTTTTGATCTTGATATATATATATATATATGTATACATATAAAATTAT
>NW_004444100.1:1140415-1146778 GCF_000243295.1 Trichechus manatus latirostris | reverse complement strand
TAGTTAATGGAATTTTCAGTATCAAACTTAACCTCATTTCTCTCTTTTTTTGATCTTGATATATATATATATATATGTATACATATAAAATTATATTTTTAAGAATTTCTTCCCAAGTATAATTTCACAAACATAATTGTTTCTTCCTTTGATAACTGAAGGCTTTGCAGTTTTTCATTATGAAGAACAATTCCCTAGTTTTAGAACTATTGCTTAGATGCGGAGGGCTGAACATTAGTATGCCATAGCCAAGAAGTGTTTTGTACTTTTTGCTTAAAATTATCCCCGATGTCAGACAACAATCTTTATAAACATGAAGTGAGAAAAATCTGATGGTGATCTGTATGGGTAAAGAGAGATTTTAAAACCTTTAGCCAATTTTGCGGAGAATCAACTCTCACATTTGCCATGTGGAAGAGTGATTGTGTTATTTTTCTGGAGCCCCAGAAAGCACATGCAAGAGAAGAAAGTTATCCAGAGAAAGCTCAACTGGTCTGAAGTGGGGGGGGGGGGCAGTCTTGGGAGGTATTAGTTCCCCATCACTGGAGACAAAAGGGAGAGCAGGCTGCAGTAGAGTGTATGAGAGCAGGGCAAGGTGAGCTTCAAAATTCTTTATAGTCTTGGGAGTCTGAGATATAAAAAATATCCTTTGTCACTATGTCAAAGGAAGCATGGAAAAGTGGGGTGGTGGAAGAAAGGAGGGATAGAAAGGAGAACACAGTATATGGGACAATGGTGATTTATGATTTTTAACAAAATAATCTATAGCAAATTTAATAGATGAATTTCAGTGGAGGGTGCTTTGAGTTTGAATTTGGTTTCTCTGTCCCATTGAGTTTGAGAGCCTCATCTGCACACCACTTGAAAGGAGGAGAAAGGGACTGGGTGTTAGGACCTGTATCTGACGTTCTATTAATTAAAGCAACTGGAAAGGACTTATTTGGTATTTTTCCCATGAAAGTGAAACTTTTTTTTTGTCAAGAAGGTGAGCACAAGTAAAGCTAAAGTTGGTAAATGTGTGATTTTGATTTAGGCTGTTTGAGTTCAGTTGTTATAATAACTGGTCATAGACAGTTGTGGCACTATGACACAGGGCAAGACATGTGGATGGCATTCGGGATCCCCAAGTCCCAGCACAACTTTGATACGTTTGCTTTAGTAAGGAACGGGGTGGCCAACCCTCTGCCTAGGTTTTAAACAGCTTCATCTGTGTGAGGTACAGTTGAGAGGATGCCTGCTGGTGCTCGCTCAGTTCCAACAACAAGTTTTAAGGTCTTTGGCAAGTCCTATTATACTCTTGCTAAAAGGACATCCTTTTTATAGTCTTTTTAAAAAGGCTAAAGCTTGATTGCTGTGTCCAGCAACCTAATCATGCCATCTCACTCTAGTTTGTCCCTCTTGGAAAAGACAGTGAAAATGCTCAAATACTTTTGTGTTCTGATTTCACAGCTTGGAGAGAGTGGAGAGATTAAAGCAATTGGAGAACTGGGTTTGCTGTTCATGGCCCTGAGGAATGCCTGTGTTTGACCAGAGCAAAGCTGGAAAATGAGTGACCAGCCCTTCTCGCCTGTTAGAAATAACAATAAGATGCACAATTTTTTTTTTAACCTAAAGGAAAATGGGAAGTCAAACTCCACCATTGTGTGTGGATTCCAAGTAACCTCTGCTTCACTTAAAATTGAAAACGTCACTTGTGCCTATCTGACTAGAAAGTGGACCTTTCAAGCATAAAGAGATTTATTGATAATATTTTATTGTAACAGGTATCTTGCACACAGAAAATATTCTATTTTTAAGCAATTATCTATTCCCACAAAAAAGATTGTTTCCCATTACTTTAGGGGGAAAAAAACCTTGAATAACTTCATGCTTCCATATAACAAATACTTTATATTTATTAATTTATTTATTGTTATAAGTATATATTTTATTAATATGAATTTATTTATAGAACTATATGATATAGCCACTTGATTTTAAGGCTATTATTAATATTTATGACAATAATTATGGAGATATGCTTATTTGACCTCAATAAATACATTGATTTCCTAAATCTTGCGGCTTTGTGATTTTTTCACTTCAAAATTATTATCATCATTATCATCATCATCATCATCTAATCACTTCTCTTTGCTAACTGGGCCAAGAACCTCATATAAATGACTTTATTCTTCACTATAAGCAAATGAGGTAGGCATTACTATTATCCCCATTTTGAAAATGAGAAAATTGTGTCAGAGACACATTGTTTGACCTTAAGTAGTTGACACTTATTGAACTGGGTCTTTCTGATTTCAAGGCTCTTTGCTATATTGCCTACATAGGTTTATTAAGTTGATTCAGCATGTAACTCTGAAATTAAAAAGGCAAGTGGGAAACTGAAAAAAATCCATCTGCATAATTAGCAGTTTGTAGATAAAAGAAAGGGGTGATATAACTCAGGAGAAATACATGCAGCCTCTATTGCGGTAGATGAACTGCTTTAGTTCTAGTTAACCTCATAGTGGAGGCAATCCCCATTGTTTCCGTAAGTCAGGCAATAAGATAATGAGGAGCTGTGGTTAAGAGCTACGGCTGCTAACCAAAAAAGGTCAGCAGTTGAAATCCACCAGTTGTTCCTTGGAAACCCTATGGGGGAAGTTCTACTCTTTCCTATAGGGTCCTATAAGTTGGAATCGACTCGACAGCAGTGGGTTTGGCTTTTGACTGTGTTTTAGGGGTCTTCTCTAATAGGGAGCTTAGTACTGATAGAGAAGTCTTGTAGGTGGAAGATGGGCACGAGATTATGATACACGTTGCGAGAGATAAAGTTATACATCTTTAATATTTGTACAGTGGTACAGAGTGGAGAGAGCAGAGGTGAAGACAAAGGGCGGACTAGTCCTCCCAAGGAGAAGTGGGCAGTTGAAGAGTGACACTGAAGAGTGCCTCCTTGAGGGAAAGGGCTTCAAGAGATTACGGAGGTCTTTTCATAGACGGCGAAAGTCAGTGGTCAGCAGTCTAAAGTGTTTCCTGCTCCAAAGAATCAGAAACCATGGGTTTATTCTACAGGCCACTCCCCAGTTGTTTGTCCAGTTGCCACTCACCACTCACCATAAGGTTTCTAAGACTGTTCTGTCTCGGTTTGCCAAGGATTAGGTCAAGCCTGGTGGTGAGATAATCTCACCAATGAGCACATATTGTGTAGGTTCACATGTAGATAAAGTGGAGTTAATAACTCCTGATATGAGCCCCAAATGCTGAATGCATTTAACTTTTTTTTACTGTACTTTAGATGAAGGTTTACAGAGCAAACTCATTTCTCATTAAAAAATTAATACACATATTGTTTTGTGAATATTGGTTGCTAACCCCAACTATCCCCCTCTGGACCCTGTGCTTCCTATTACCAGTTTTCCTGTCCCCTCCTGCCCTCTTGTTCCTGCCCCTGGGCTGGTGTGTCATTTAGTCTCATTTTGTCTTATAGGCCTGTCTAATCTTTGGTTGAAAGGTGAACCTCAAGAGTAACTTTATTACTGAGCTATAAGTGTGTCCGGGAGTCATACTCTTGCCATTTCTTGTCTCTGTCAGGCCAGTAAGTCTGGTTTTGTTTGTGTGTGTTTGTGTGAGTTAGAATTTTGTTCTACATTTTCCTCCAGCTTTGCCAGAGACACTCTATTGTGGTCTCCGTCAGAGCAGTTGGTGGTGGTAGCCAGGCACCATCTAGTTATGCTGGACTCAGTCTGGTGGAGGCTGTGGTAGTTGTGGTCCATTCGTCCTTTGGACTAATCTTTCCTTTGTGTCTTTAGTTTTCTTCATTTTCCTTTGCTCCAGATGAGATGAGACCAGTGGACTATCTTAGATGGCCACTCACAAGCTTTTAAGACCCCAGACGTTACTCACCAAAGTAGAATGTAGAACATTTTCTTTATAAACTATGTTATGCCAATTGAGCTAGATGTTTCCTTAGACCATAGTCCCCACAGCCCTCAGCCCAGTAATTTGGTCCCTCAGGGAGTGTAGATGTGTCCATGGAGCTTCCATAATCTTGCCTTGGACAGGTTGTGCTGGCTTCCCCAGTACTGTGTACTGTCTAACCTTCACCAAACTTATTGCTTATCTATTGTCTATTTAGTGTTTTTCCCTCCCACTCCTCCGCTCCCTAGTAACCATCAAAGATTGTTTCTCTTTGCATGTAAACCTTTTCATGAATTTTTATAGTAGTGGTCTCATACAATGTTTGTCCTTTTGTGATCGAGTTATTTCACTCAGCGTAACGCCCTTCAAATTCATCCATTTTGTGAGATGCTTCACAAATTCATCATTGTTCTTTATCGTTGAGTAGTATTTCATTGGGCGTATGTACCATAGTTTGTTTATCCATTTATCTGTTGATGGACTCCTAGGTTGTTTCTATCTTTTGGTCTTGTGAGCAGTGCTGCAATGAACATGGGTTTGCGTATATCTATTCCTGTGACGGCTCTTATTTCTCTAGGATATATTCCTAGGAGTAGCATTGCTGGATTATATGGTATTTCTATTTCTAGCTTTTTAAGGAAGTGCCATATCGTTTTCCAAAATGATTTTACCATTTTGCATTCCCACCAGCAGTGCATAAGAATTCCAATCTCCCTGTAGCCTCTCCAACATTTGTTATTTTCTGTTTTCTTGATTCATGCCAGTAATTTCGGGGTGAGATAGTATCTCATTGTGGTTTTGATTTGCATTTCTCTACTGGCTAGTGATCACGAGCATTTCCTCATGTATCAGATAGCCTTTGAATGTCTTCTTTGGTGAAGTGTTTGTTAATATCCTTTGCACACTTTTTAACTGGATTATTTGTCTTTCTGTTATAGAGGTATTGGATTTTCCAGTAGATTTTAGAGATTAGAACTTTGTTGACTACGTTGTATCGAAAAATTTTTTTCCAGTTTGTAGGTTCTCTCTTTCCTCTTTTGGGGAAGTCTTTTGATGAGCATAGTTTAATTTTTAGAAGATCCCAGTTATCTAGCCTATCTTCTGGTGTTTTGTATTGTTAATTATGGTTTGTATCCTGTTAATGCCATGTATCAGGGCCTCTACCCTTGATCTTATTTTTTCTTCTATGATCTGTATAGTTTTTGGTTTTATATTTAGGTCTTTCATCCATTTTGAATTAGGTTTTGTGTATGGTGTGAGGTATGGGTTCTGTTTCATTTTTTTGCAGATGGATATCCTATTTTGCCTACACCATTTTTGTTTAAAAGACTGTCTTTTCCCCTTAGATGGACTTCGTGTCTTTGTCGAAGCTCAGGTGACTGTAGGTGGATGAATTTACATCTGGGTTCTCAATCCTGTTCCATTGGTCAATATGTCTGTCGTTTTTCCAGTACCAAGCCGTTTTAACTACTGGAGCTGTATAGCAGGTTCTGGAGTCTGGTAGTGCGAGTCTTCCTACTTTCTTCTTCTTCTTCAATAGTGCTTTAGTTATCTGGGGCCTCTTCCCATTCCATATAAAGTTATGATTAGCTTTTCCATCTTTTTAAAGAATGTTGTTGGTATTTGGACAGGATTGTATTGTATTTATAGATTGCTTTGGGTAGAATTGACATTTTCACGATGTTGAGTCTACCTATGCATGAGCATGGTATGTTTTTACATTTATATAGATCTCTTTTGGTTTTTTTGCGGTAGTGTTTTGTAGTTTTCTTTGTATAAATATTTTACATCTCTGGTTAGATATATTTGTACATTTTTTTTTTTAGGGGATATTATACACAGTATTGTCTTCCTGATTTCCTTTTTATTATTCTCTTTGTTGGTGTGTAGAGCCCAACTGATTTTTGTAAGTTTATCTTGTATCCTGCTTCTCTGCTGAATCTTTCTATTAGTTCCAGTAGTTTTCTCGTGGAGTCTTTTGGGTTTTTTATGTATGGTATCATATCATCCACAAATAGGGACAGTTTCACTTCTTCCTTGCCAATTTAGATGCCCTTTATTTCTTTTTCTTGCCTCATTGCTCTAGCTAGGACTTCCAGCACAATGTTAAATAGGAATGGCAATAAAGGGCATCTTTGTCTTGTTCCTGTTCTCAAGGGGAATGTTTTCAGCCTCTCTCCATTAAGAATGATGTTGTATCTAGCTCAATTGTCATAACATAGTTTATAAAGAAAATGTTCTACATTCTACTTTTATAAGTAGCGTCTGGGGTCTTAAAACCTGTGAGTGTCCATCTAAGATACTTCACTGGTCTTAACCCCTTTGGGAGCAAAGGAGAATGAAGAAAACTAAGGATACAAGGGAAAGATTAGTCCAAAGGACTAATGGATCACAACTACCGCAGCCTCTACCAGACTGAGTCTAGTACAATCAGATGGTGCCCGGCTACTACCACTGACTGCT
>NW_004444100.1:1126477-1138989 GCF_000243295.1 Trichechus manatus latirostris | reverse complement strand
TGGGTTCCCTATCACCAGCTTCCTTGTCCCCTTCTGCCTTCTGGCCCTTGTCACTGGACTACTGTACCTCATTTGTCCCATTTGGTTTTACATGGCTGTCCACTCCCAGGCTGAATGGTGAACCTCGGAGATAACTTCACCACTGAGCTAAAAAGGTATCTGGGGGCCATATTCTCAGGGTTTCTCTAGTCTCCTTTAGGCCAGTAAATCTGGTTTATTGCCTTTTAAATCTCTTTTCTTGTTATAAGTCTGTTCAGATTTTCAACTTCAGTTTGTGTTGTTTTGGATAGGTAGTGTGTTTCTAGAAATTTGCCCATTTCTTCTAAGTTTTCAAATTTGTTGAAGTACAGTTTTTCATAGTACTCTGTTATGATCCTTTTTATTTCAGTTGCGTCTGTTGTAATGTCCCCCACTTCATTTCATTTCTTGTTTGGGATATTTAAACCCTCTCCTGTTGTTCTTTTGTCAATTTGGCCAATGGTTTGCCGATTTTGTTGATACTTTCGAAGAACCAACTTCTGGTTTTGTTGTTTTTTTCTATTTTTTTATTCTCTTTTTCTTATTTCTGCTCTGATCTTTATTATTTCCTTATTTCTGGTGGCTGTGGCCTTCTTTAGCTGTTCTCTTTCTATTTGTTCCAGTTATGTAACTAATGTTTTGATTTTATCCTTTTCTTCTTCTTTGAGGTGTGCATCTATTGCTATAAATTGACCTCTGAGCACTGCCTTTGCTGTGTCCCAAAGGTTTTGGTATGACGTGTTTTCATTCTTATTTGATTCTGGGAATTTTTTTTATTACATCTTAGAATTCTTCTATTACTCAGTGGTTTTTTAAGCAGGGTGTCATTCAGTTTCCATGTATTTGATTTTTTTCCTTGTTCTTCCTGTTATTAATTTCTACTTTGATGGCATTGTGATCAGAGAAGATACTTTGTTTTATCTCAATGTTTTGGATTTTGTTGAGGGTTGTTTTGTGGTCTAAGATATGGTCTATTTTGGAGAATGTTCCATGTGCATTGGAAAAGAATGTGTACTTTGCAGCTGTTGAGTGGAGTATTTTATATATGCCTTGAGGTCAAATAGGTCAATTGTGGCCTTTAGATCTTCTGTATCTTTGTTGAGTTTCTTTCTGTCCTTTACTGAGTGTAGTGTTTTGAAGTATCCTACTACTATTGTGGTTCTACCAGTTTCTCTTTTTAGTGCTGTTAGATTTTGTTATGTCTTTTGGAGCCTTGTCATTGGGTGTGTAGATATTTATTATGGTTGTATCTTCATGATGGATTGCCCCTTAATCATCATATAATATCCTTCTTTGATTTTTATTGTGAATTTTGTTTTAAAGTCTATTTTTATCTTAGATTAGTATTGCCACTCCTGCTCTTTTTTGGTAGCTGTTTGTTTGATATATTTTTTTCCATCCTTTGATTTTTAATAAATTTGAGTCTATGTTCCAAAGGTATGTCCTTTGCATACAGCATATTTGTGGGTTCTGGTTTTTTTTAATCCATTCTTTCACTCTCTGTCTCTTTATGGGTGCATTTAAGCCAGTTACTATCAGTGTGATTATTGATAGGTGTGAGTTTATTACTCTCATTTTGTAGTGTTTTTTTTTTTTTTGTGGTCCTGACATTTGCTTTGTTCCTCTTATTCTTGTGCTGAATTCCTTTTGTTTGTGTTTTTTCTTCATTTCTTCCGTTTTTGTAGATTTTGTGTTTACTGAAACTTTATATTTTCTCTTTTTTTGATGAGTAGATTTGTTAACTTTGTTTGTGGTTACCTTGAAATTTACCCCATCTTCCTAAATTTAATCCAGTCTTTTATTACTTGATAATGTCTTGGCTTCCTCTCCATATGAAAATTCTGTACCTACACCTTTTATTCCCTCTTTTATTGTTCTGACGTTGTTGTCATTTACAGATTGACCTCTGTGGTTCCTTGTCGTAAATTTTTTAGTTTTGTTTTATCCTTGAGAGTTCATTATCAAGGCTGGTATCTGGCTGATGCTGTCCTATGTGCTAGATTCAGGCTGTTGTCTGATGTTGTTGGTTCTCTAAATGAAGGACTCCCTTTAATAATTCTTGTAAATTTGGTTTGGTTTTTATATATTCCCTTAATTTCTGTTTATCTGGAAATGTCCTAATTTCACCATCATATTTGAGCAAGAGTTTTTCAGGATATATTATTTTTTTTGGCAGGTTTTTTCTTTCAATATTTTATATATGTCATCCTATTGACTTCTTGCCTGCATAATTTCTGCCGAGTAACCAGAGCTTAGTCTTACTGTTTCCCCTTTGTATATGACTTTTCGTTTTTCTGGAGCTGCTCTCAAGATTCTTTCTTTGTCTTTGTCTTTAGCGACTGTGATTATGATATGTCTTAGTGTTTTTCTTTTAGGATCTGTACTATATGGGGTTCACTGAGCTTCTTGGGTAGTCGGATTTTTGTCTTTCATGATATTAGGGTAGTTTTCTGTCAGCAAATCTTCAATGATCGTCTCTGTATTTTCTGTTTTCTCCTCTGTTCTGGAACTCTGATCACATGCAAATTGTTGCTTTTGATTGTACTGCACATCGTTCTCAGGGTTTCTTCATTCTTTTCTCTGATTTTTCCTCAAACAAGGTGGTAGCCAAGAATTTGTCTTCAATTTTGCTGATCCTGTCTTCCATTGTATCAAATTTGCTCTAAAATCTTCTGTTGCACTGTCCATTTCTGTAGTCTAGTTGTTTATCTTTTGGATTTCTAATTGCTGTTTTTGTATGATTTCTAGTTGTTTATTTATTTTGACTTTTTGTTCCTTTATTATTTTCCTGATTCCTTCCATTGTTTTGTCTGTCTTTTCCATGATTTTTTTCCTGTATTTTCTATGATTTTTGTCTATTTTTTCCTTATTTTTGTCTGCATTTCCCTTCATCTGTTGGAGAATCCCGAATATTAGAGTTCTGAATTCCCTATCAGGTAGTTTCAGTGCCTTTTCTTCTAGCAGGAGGTCATCTGGTGTTTTATTTTGGTTGCTTTCTGGAGCAATTCTCTCATTTTTGAACTATGTTTTGATATTGTCTGTTTTGTCCAGGACATTCAGGAATTATTTTCTTCATTTATTGATTGTAGATTTGATTTTTTTCATTCTTCTTTTTTGTTTTATTCGGTTCTGTCTGATCAGGTGATCTGGGTGTGTTTTGTTGTTTGCTCACCTGTGGGCACAATAATTATCACTACCTTGTCCAGATGTGCAGGGCTGGTCACTCACCTATGGTGTAGCAAGATGGGTGAAGCGGGGGTGGAGGGGTGGGGATGGATATTTTGCAGCATGAACTAGGGGCAACAGTGTGGGACTGGTGTACAGTGCTGTGTGAGGTCCAGGGGATTGTGCTGGTACCACTTGGTGTCATGGCAATTGGTGGGTGGTGCAGATAGGCAGGAGGGAAAGGAGAGATGCGATATGCAGGGTTAAGTGAATGTGTGAATGAAGAGAAAGAAAAGAGAGAAACAAATGCAAAAAAAGTAAAAAAAAAAAAAAAAAAAGGTAAAAAATGAAGCCAATAAAAAAAAAGAAAAAGAAAATGGCAGTGCTGTAAGATTCAATGGGTAGGGGTGGGGAAGACCGGCAAGGCCATATGCTGGTAGCTCTCCTGCTGAGCAGCTCAGCCTGTCAAGAAGTGGCATGGGTGGTGCAGGGGTTAAGTGCCCAGAAGAAAGGAAAGGAAACAGAACAAAGAGAGAATAAACCAACAATCAAATGAACAAATAAAAAACAACAACAACATAAAATATGGTGTTGGGGGTCGGCCATTAGGGGTGGGTCATAATTAGGGTGGTTATAAGCTGATGTCTCTCTCACTGGGTGGCACTGCTCGATCTATCAGGAAGGGGAGGGAGCAGTTCAGGGCCTATGTGGTAGGAAGAAGGAAAAGGAGAAAGGGAAAGATAAAGAAAAATGAAAAAAAAATATGGCACTGAGGGAGCTGGCCTGTGGGGAAGGTGCAGACTTGGGAAGGCCCTGTGTCAGAGGCTCTCCAGACAAGTGGTACACTCAGCCCACCAAGAAGTTGTGGGCAGCACATGGGGCTGGGTGGATGGGAGAAAAGAAAGGAAGGAAGAGAGAGAGAGAGAGAGAGAGAGAGAGAGAAGAAACAGTAACAAAAAAAAAGAAAACAAACAATAAATGAAAAAATGATGCTGAGGGAGCTGGTTGGTGACAGTGGTGCAGATCTGGGGAGGCTATGTGCAGTGACTTCAACGAAGCTGTGCAGCACGACCCCTCCAGAAGGGATGTGGTGGTACACAGTGCTGGGTGGGCAGGAGAAAGGAAAGGAAGGAAATGAGAGAGGGAAGAAACAGAAAAAAAGAAGAAAAGAAAAAAGAAATAAACAAACAAAGCAAACAAGACAAATCACAGCCAGTCAGGAAGGGTAGGGGATGGTACACAGGGCTAGTTGTATGGGAGTAAAGAAAGAGAGAGAGAGAGAAGCAGCAAAAATCCCCCCCAAAATATCAAAAAACAAATAAACAAACAAAAAAAGGAAAAAAACAAACAAACCAAAAGAATCACAGCCCCTCAAGAAGGGCACACAGGGCTAGCTGGGAGGGAGAAAGGAAAGGAAGGAAGGGAGAGAGAGAGAAGCAACAAAAAAGGTTAAAAAAAGAATAGCAAAAAACAAAAAAAACAAACAAACAAACCGAAAAGCCAAAAAAAAAAGAACAAAGCAAACAAACCAAAAAATCACATCCTGTCAAGAAAGGAAGGGGATGGCACCTGGGCAGAAGAAAGAAAATGAAGGAAGGGAGAGAGAGAGAAGCACAAAAAAGTCCCTCAAAATATCAAAAAACAAAAAATAAAGAAAAAACCAAACCTCACCACCACACACACAAATAAATAAATAAATAAAATGAAATAAAAAAGAACAAAGCAAACAAACCAAAAAATCCCAGCCATAAAGAAGGGCTAGCTGGGCAGGAGAAAAGAAAGGAAGTAGGGAAAGAGAGGGAAGTACTAACAACAACAAAAAAAGCCAAAAAAGAAAGAAAAAGAAAAAAACTATATCAAAAAACAAAAAACAAACACACAAACAAAAAATGGTGCTGAAGGGGCCAGCTGGTGGGGGCGAGGCAGAGCCTGGCAGAAGTGAGCAAGTGTTTCTCCAGCGAACAACCTTGACCCATTGGCAAGCAATGGGGACCGCATAGGGGGAAGAAGGATGGGTGGTGGGAAAGTGTGTATCCACGGTTACAGGGTGCTCTGTCTCCTGTTGGGAGCTCCATGAAGTTGCTTTCCTGTATTTCTTGCCCGAGTTCTTCGGTGGCTGTAGCCCAAGATGGCAAAATTGTCCACATTAGCTGGTATAGGACCTCCACTCCATAGCTCTTCTCGTTCTCTCTTCTCTGTCAGTTTCCTATTCCATTCTGTGCTTGATTGAGTTCTTTATTCCTTCATTTGGTACTTAGAGTTCCAGGATTGATGTTTGTATCTGTTTCACGTATTTTTTTGGGTCTTTGCTGCAGATGGATAGCATGGTGCTTCTGTCTATAGCACCATGTAGGCTCCACCTCCAAGGACCCCTTCTTGGTAAAATATTCCAACAGCAACAAATAGTCACTTTTTAAAACAGAATGAAATATTATTAGCTTAGTTCATTTTGTTGCAATAATTTGGAAGTCATAACCAAATTGCATCTCTTTTAAAACATAATGCATTTCAAACTTGCTACTGATTCAAACTGACATCTTGACCAACTAACTCAACTTACTAATGCTTCACCCAACTTGTAGGCACACATAGCCTTTGAATTAGCATAGTGACAAAGGAGAAAAGGAGCATTTTCTCAAGATTAACCTTTGTGATGTTTTAAAACCAAATCACCTTGGAATTGGAACTCTTTCATCATTTGTATTTTCAAAGGTTCAACACAGTTGTGAGAATATCAGAAATGTCTAGTTCACCTAGTCCACAATTTTCCCATCAGAGGTTGAGCGGGTTTGGTAAAACTTCACCAAGATACCTAGAGTTATGAATACGAATTTTTAAAATTTAATATTTAACTTATGTAAAATGCTTTTGAGAAAAATTAGAAATCATAATACTGATTGTAGAACTGAGACAAATTATTCATTGATATTAGCTAATTAACTACATCTTTGAATATCTGATGGTATAAGCTAATATGAGTTATGATTCTTTATGCTTACTAGTCAGAATAATACAGAACAGGAATGGAATAGTCTTTGAAATCAATGACAGTAGATGGCAGGCATTAGGAAGCAAATGTCAAATTTTGATTGTACGCAAAAGAATAGCGAGAAATTTGCATAAATGTTTCCCTCTGTCTTTTAAATTGATTTCAGTACTTGGCATTACTAGAGTAGAAAAAACTCTTGTTGATATTATGACACATTCCCGTGGGTATAGTCTTCCCTTTAAGATGAGATATAGTATTGATTCATAAGCTTTAGCCCTCAAAAAGAAGGAAAAGCTGCCTGTGGTTGACAGGTGCCTTTGTGGGCAGGGCGTAGCAAGGGAGGATGGGGTGAAGTGGGCATGGTAGGAAGTGGTCCTGGTTATCTTCAGGGTCAGCTTTGAGCAGAACTGTGAAGTAAAGAAAGTTTATCTTTGGAAACCTCAGTCTCAGGCTTTTGCTCTTTGCCAGGTACCTCTGCTTCCTCCTCTCCTCTGACCCTGGCAAGAAGCACTTGCTCTCCATGTTTTCAGGAGATGAGTACCCCAGTACTCTCTCCATGTCAATTTGGTACTCATGCACACTTCGGTGAAAGTGATTATTAACATGTTATTTCTTCTAAAAAGTAACTAAGATTAAATATAATACATAAGACCTCAGCAGAGAAAATGTAGAAACACTGCCAAAGGCTATAAAAGATAATCTTAAGTGGTAGAGAGATGGTCAGTGGTCTTGGATGGAATGAGTTTCCTTTATAAAGATATTAATTCTCCCCAAATCAACATGTAAATTTAATGAAAACTCAATCATTAAGCTTCAGCATGGCCACATTAAAATAGTTACTTTTGTTTTCATTTTGTAGCATATTCATGCTAAGTCATTAAACAGGAGAGACAAATGCTGTCTTTTTTTATCCTCTCTGTGATTTCTATTTGATTCTTCTACCAGCAGGCTCATTAATCAGGTGCATGTGTATATAGCTGTGTCTATGTATCTATAAATCAATTTCTAAATTTTGCAAATCATGGAAGTCTAGAACTTGATGGGAACTTAGATCATGGTGTCTCATTACTCCATGATCTCAAGATGGCCAGTGACAAAGCCAGGATTTTGTGAATATTTATTCATCACCTTCTATTTGCCAGGCATTCTTCTAGGTGCTATGTTATAGAGTTCCTGGCAAAAAAGGTGTATATCTCATGTAATAGAAAATTGGGTAAAGAAAAGTTTCTCATCTTTATTCAGGCTCATGAGCAACCCCAAACAAACATTTGGAATAAAGGAGTTTTTATTTACTCTCCCTGACCTTCCCTTTTGCATCTTTCTCCTAAGGCCACTTTCCCAAATGCTATGTCCTCAGGCCATCCTAACACATCACTGTGGCACCTCACCTGGATTTGTACCATCTCACAAAATGCTCAGGATTCTACAGTTATTCACTTCCCTTCTCCCAGTTCCTCAACACTCCTGATCTTAACTAGTTGTGAGGAGAAAAATCTGATTAAACTAAATTTCCCTAATTCATATTCCTTCCCTGAGAAATAGATGAATTGTATTTTCAAAGCAGATTTCTTGCTTATTTACTGAAAATTTCCTCTAATGATGAATAGATAGTTGTGGAAAGAAAACGAGTAAGTTTTGTAAGTGAGGAGAAGGTGAAATTGGGTAGGGGAACAATCAAGTTGGCCAGCCTTGTGTGGGCGTCTGTGCTCAGGGTCACCTCCACTAACTTTTTCCAGTTTCTCTTTTGTCAATTTAGAACTTGGAGACTTATAAAAAATTTACTTCCTTTGCCATCTAGTTTTTAGGTAGCATTTAGGATTCAATGTATTCTTAATAACTTAAAGTCAAGTTTTATCCCTTCTATTGCTAGATTCTTTTCTTCAGAAATCCACATATATAATAAAAATATTTATAAGACTGTTTGGAAATATGATTTTGAAACTTAACTTGTGCACAGTTTAGAAAAAACACACAGAATTTCAAGATAAGCTTGTATCTACTGAATCCACCATATTCTTTTATTAAAAAATATTTGCATGTTAAAAAATGGTGATCAGATTGTTTAGAATTTTTATTTCTAAACTTAAATTAATATTGATTATAATTCAATGAATAAAATTTTAAGTTGTACTTGTATCTACCATAATTGCTATGATCACTTAAGAAAAAGTCCACAAATGGGAAGAAAACAGTGATTAGATGAGACAACACTGTTATTTTTACAACATAAGCACTTGTTTAGGATTAAACATGTTAAAATAGTTGAGATATAATTATTTTAAAAAATGGAATTACCTCCAAGATGTCATTACTTTAAAGCAGAGGATATAGGACATGGGTCCTTTATCTCTGTTCACCTCTAATGAGATAAAAATCTAAGAAACTGGGAGGAAAATGAGTCCGTGACCAAAATGCTTACTCAGTTACTCTAGGAGATCAAAGACTATTATACTAAACCTGGAATCTACTAAGACAAAGCAATTGCTTTCTTTGAAACATATGTAAGGTTTAGAAAATTTCTGGGATTTAACTGTGAAATCACCCTCTGGGCCCTCATAGTGACGTTTTAGGGAAACACTCACATTGCAAGGTGGGAAGAATAGTAGGTGGTGTTTTGTGAGCTTTTGTGGTGGTTAGGTAGTTCTCAGAAGACAATACTGGAAATTAGATTATTGCTGATGTCGTTTTTTTACAAAAAAAAAAATTAGTGTCACGGGGGCTATAAAAGCAGCGACTTTCACCATTCACATCACAAGAAGAATCATCGAAACAGGTAAGTGTTTCAGCAAACTTGGTATGATTGGTTTGTTTGGCATGATATTTCTTGACTAATTTTTTTCCCCTCATGTTATCTCTGCCTCTTATTATCCTGATACCAGGTTCTCCTCCCCTGATCGCCAATTGCTCGAGTTTGCATTTTCTACAATGGCCACCCTACAGAAGTCTGTGAGCACTTCCCTTGTGGGGACTCTGGTTGCTGGCTGCCTCCTGCTCATTGCCCTTTCAGTTCAGGAAGGGGCAGCTGTGCCCATCAGCTCCCACTGCAGGCTCGACAAGGCGAACTTCCAGCAGCCCTATATCACCAACCGCACCTTCATGCTGGCTAAGGAGGTACTTGTCTCAATCTCTCTTTCTCATTTTGTTTACTTGGAACCTAAATAGTTCATACAATTTTCTTCAGAGGATTTCTAAGGTCTTCAAATACCCAACACTTATACCCACTGGTAGACCAGAAATAGTATTCTATGTCCTTTTACAGACTTTTTGAGCCCTGGTGGTGCAGTGGTTAAGAGGTAGGCTGCTAACCAAAAGGTTGGCATTTTGAATCCACCAGCCACTCTTTAGAAACACTATGTGGCAGTTCTACTCTGTCCTAAAGGATAGCTATTAGTCTGAATCAAGCAACAGCAACAGGTTTTTTTTGTCGTAGACTCTTTGGAGAGCTAATTATACCAAAGGACATTTTATTTTGGTCTTTAGGATACGGAACATTGAGTTTTACTCAAAGAGGAGCTATTTGGTAGCCCACCTAATGATTTCTTTTTTGCTTCACACCTTGGTACATTCTATTAAACTCATGCACACATCTGAATTCTTTCTTTGGTCTTCATGGGATTGCTCTGGGCAGAGGGGCTGGGGTATATCTCTACTTACAGACTTCTATCTCTTCAGTGTCCAGGTACTTAGTCTTTTCTTCTTTTCCAGGCCAGTTTGGCAGATAACAACACTGATGTTCGTCTCACTGGGGAGAAACTGTTCCACGGAGTCCATGTAAGCCTAGTCAGGGTGCCAGCTGTGGTTATTTGAAGGGTGGTGATGATGGTTTGGGTCTTCTGGACTTCTGCCTTTTGTGAGTGATCCCTGCTGTTTAACTTTTGCTCTGCAGATGAGTGAGCGCTGCTATCTGATGAAACAGGTGCTGAACTTCACTCTTGAAGAAGTGCTGCTTCCCCAGTCCGATAGATTCCAGCCCTATATGCAGGAGGTGGTGCCCTTCCTGGACAGACTCAGCAACAAGCTAAGCCAATGCGTAAGTTCTCCTCTCAGCCCAAGTCCACCCATTCCTAGCTGCTTTCCTTACTTCTCTCCTTCTTCCATTTAAAGCCCCTTTCTTCACCTTAACCCACACTCTTCCCCTCCTCTTCTGTCCCCTCTACTCCCAGGATATTGGCAGTAAGAGGTGCCTCAGCAACACTATTGTCAAAAGTCATTTGGAATAAGAGAGTGTTTGTTTTTACTTTGAGTCACATTTTGAGTTTATGGTGGTGAACAGGGTGCAAAAAAACGAGTACATGGAAGCTTCACTTGTTCCTAGAGAACAACAACTTAGGTTATGTGTGATGAAGAATGTGTTAGAGCTTTAAGGCAAAAAGCCTAGCTGAGGAAATGGAGAAACTGAGTTAAAGTTCTTGGGGGAGGGGCATGGGAAACAGAAAGTGAAAAAGAGGAGAGTGGGAAGGTTTAATGTTCAGGATGGGTGTGCAGAGACTGTGGCCCCTTTGATGTCATGGGACGTGACAGAGTCAGAGAGGTGTGTGAACTTGATGCCTCTGAACACG
This sequence comes from Trichechus manatus latirostris, assembly GCF_000243295.1. Taxonomy (NCBI): domain Eukaryota; kingdom Metazoa; phylum Chordata; class Mammalia; order Sirenia; family Trichechidae; genus Trichechus; species Trichechus manatus. Next base: position 1,128,258 of record NW_004444100.1, on the reverse strand, counting down.
TAACACTCTGAGAAAAGTTTTGAGTGGAATGGGCACCTAGTATTTATCATAGAGGGGCTACTGTTCATGCATGATGTTTATGTAATTTTTTTTGTTCTGTAGGCATGGTTTTGATGAGTTGCAATTTGGATTTTATTCCTGAGGGAATTTACATAAAACACTCAACTTTTTCCACAAACTGAAACCTCAGTAGGGTTTCCTAAAGTTGAAGAGAGCTTCCATGCAAGGGAAGTGACTAGATTTTGGTGTCCAAGGGAATTCAAGAGCCCAGGAAATCTAGGTCACTGGTGAAATCTAGGTCACTGTGGACAAAATTACTAAAAACTTTAATACCAAGTGAATTGTAATATGCTTCAGATAGAGAGGATGAAGTTCATTAAGCTTCAGCATGACACATTAAAATAGTTACTCTTGTTTTCATTTTGTAGCATATTCAGGGTAATGACCAGCACATCCAGAGAAACATGCAAACGCTGAAGGATGCAGTGAAAAAGGTACTACTGGTAACTATTAATTCTAATTAGTTAAATATGAGAGACAACTGTCCCTTTCTTTCCTTTCTTTTTTCCACCCTGCAATTTGTATTTGATTCTCCTACCAGCAGGTTGATTATTTAAGTTCATGTGTATATATATGTGTGTTTATATATCTATAAATCAATTTCTAAATTTTGCAAATCATGTAATTCTAGCAGTTGCTGGGAACTTAGGTCATCTAGTCTCATTACCCCATGCTCTCAAATGGCCAGTGACAGAGCCAGGGCTAGAACACAGGTCTCCTGAATTCCAGACCAGCACTTTTTCCCAGCAGCAATACATACTTAGTTTTAGTATTATTATTTCTTACTGGAATTTGAGTTTCCTATTGACTCATGTAATGTGAGAAAAACTTGTCTCAAAAGCTAGAAAAGTGCCTGAGGCAAATTTATTTCGGAGTGATTTTAAGAAACATTAATATGATGATTTAAAATTTGAAGAAATAAACTTAGAACAGCAAGAATAAAAGAGCTGGACTTGAGCATAGGGAAAATTTCTAGAATGATTGATACTTACATTTAATTATCCTAATATAACACCCAATAGCTATTGGTTTCTGTTTATAAGCAAGAATGAAAAAAAGATGATTTTTTTTTAACAGAGTTTTAAATAGAGTGAAAACATTAGCAAAGATTGCTTTATTTTAGTGACAAGGAAATTTGAATTGGAAGTCATTTTTTCTTCCTCCCTCCTTTTCCTCTTTCTTTCTCATTTCCTCCCTCCTTCCCTCAACAAACCTCTAATGAGCATCTATCATGGACCAGTGTAGGTTTTTAAAGTGAATAATACACTCGGATGGTCTAGCTGGGGATAAGACTCAACATCAAAAGGCTCAAACTAACTGTTGTGACTCACTCAAAATCCAGAGGAATGATTAAACCAGTTGCCCTGCAGTCAATCCTAATTCATGGCGACCCCACGTGTGTGTCATAGTAGAAGTGTGCTCCATCGGGCTTTAGATGGCTGATTTTTCAGAGGTAGATCTCCTGGCCTTTCTTCAGAGGTGCCTCTGGGTGGACATGAACCTCCAACCTTTCATTTAAGCGTGTTAACTGTTTGCACCACTCAGGGACTCTGAGGAATGATCAGTAGGTGAGAAAGTGATGCTCCTGCAAGCAGGTGCAATTAAACTCTCAGAACTATGCAGGCTCTAGTTAATGGAATTTTCAGTATCAAACTTAACCTCATTTCTCTCTTTTTTTGATCTTGATATATATATATATATATGTATACATATAAAATTAT
>NW_004444100.1:1088705-1126377 GCF_000243295.1 Trichechus manatus latirostris | reverse complement strand
GGCTCGACAAGGCGAACTTCCAGCAGCCCTATATCACCAACCGCACCTTCATGCTGGCTAAGGAGGTACTTGTCTCAATCTCTCTTTCTCATTTTGTTTACTTGGAACCTAAATAGTTCATACAATTTTCTTCAGAGGATTTCTAAGGTCTTCAAATACCCAACACTTATACCCACTGGTAGACCAGAAATAGTATTCTATGTCCTTTTACAGACTTTTTGAGCCCTGGTGGTGCAGTGGTTAAGAGGTAGGCTGCTAACCAAAAGGTTGGCATTTTGAATCCACCAGCCACTCTTTAGAAACACTATGTGGCAGTTCTACTCTGTCCTAAAGGATAGCTATTAGTCTGAATCAAGCAACAGCAACAGGTTTTTTTTGTCGTAGACTCTTTGGAGAGCTAATTATACCAAAGGACATTTTATTTTGGTCTTTAGGATACGGAACATTGAGTTTTACTCAAAGAGGAGCTATTTGGTAGCCCACCTAATGATTTCTTTTTTGCTTCACACCTTGGTACATTCTATTAAACTCATGCACACATCTGAATTCTTTCTTTGGTCTTCATGGGATTGCTCTGGGCAGAGGGGCTGGGGTATATCTCTACTTACAGACTTCTATCTCTTCAGTGTCCAGGTACTTAGTCTTTTCTTCTTTTCCAGGCCAGTTTGGCAGATAACAACACTGATGTTCGTCTCACTGGGGAGAAACTGTTCCACGGAGTCCATGTAAGCCTAGTCAGGGTGCCAGCTGTGGTTATTTGAAGGGTGGTGATGATGGTTTGGGTCTTCTGGACTTCTGCCTTTTGTGAGTGATCCCTGCTGTTTAACTTTTGCTCTGCAGATGAGTGAGCGCTGCTATCTGATGAAACAGGTGCTGAACTTCACTCTTGAAGAAGTGCTGCTTCCCCAGTCCGATAGATTCCAGCCCTATATGCAGGAGGTGGTGCCCTTCCTGGACAGACTCAGCAACAAGCTAAGCCAATGCGTAAGTTCTCCTCTCAGCCCAAGTCCACCCATTCCTAGCTGCTTTCCTTACTTCTCTCCTTCTTCCATTTAAAGCCCCTTTCTTCACCTTAACCCACACTCTTCCCCTCCTCTTCTGTCCCCTCTACTCCCAGGATATTGGCAGTAAGAGGTGCCTCAGCAACACTATTGTCAAAAGTCATTTGGAATAAGAGAGTGTTTGTTTTTACTTTGAGTCACATTTTGAGTTTATGGTGGTGAACAGGGTGCAAAAAAACGAGTACATGGAAGCTTCACTTGTTCCTAGAGAACAACAACTTAGGTTATGTGTGATGAAGAATGTGTTAGAGCTTTAAGGCAAAAAGCCTAGCTGAGGAAATGGAGAAACTGAGTTAAAGTTCTTGGGGGAGGGGCATGGGAAACAGAAAGTGAAAAAGAGGAGAGTGGGAAGGTTTAATGTTCAGGATGGGTGTGCAGAGACTGTGGCCCCTTTGATGTCATGGGACGTGACAGAGTCAGAGAGGTGTGTGAACTTGATGCCTCTGAACACGTAACACTCTGAGAAAAGTTTTGAGTGGAATGGGCACCTAGTATTTATCATAGAGGGGCTACTGTTCACTCCTGACGTTTATGCACTTTTCTTGTTCTGAAGGCATGTTTTTGATGCGGTACAATCTGGGTTTTATTCCTGAGGGAATTTGTATAAACTGCTCAACTTTTTCCACAAACTGAAACCTCAGTAGGGTTTCCTAAAGTTGAAGAGAGGTCCCATGTAAGGGAAGTGACTGGATTTTGGTGTCCAAGGGAATTCAAGAGCCCAGGAAATCTAGGTCATTGGTGGAATCTAGGTCACTGTGGGTAAAATTACTAGAAGCTTTCATCCCAGGTGAATTGTAACATGCCCCATATAGAGAGGCTGAGTTTCATTAAGCTTCAGCATAACCGCATTAAAATAGTTCCTCTTGTTTTCATTTTGTAGCACATTCAGGGTGATGACCAGCATATCCAGAGAAATGTGCAAAAGCTGAAGGACACAGTGAAAAAGGTACTACTGATAACTATTAATGCTAAGTTGTTAAATAGGAGAGACAAATGTTGTCTTTCTTTCCTTTTTTTACTCTGTGATTTCTGTTTTATTCTTCTACCATCAGAGTGATCATTTAAGTGCATAGGTATATATATGTCTATATATCTATAAATCAAATTCTAAATTTCGAAATCATAGAATTCTAGCAGTTGCTGGGAACTTAGGTCATCTAGTCTCATTACCCCATGATCTCCAATGGCCAGTGACAGAGCCAGGGCTAGAACACAGTTCTCCTGAATTCTAGACCAGCACTTTTTCCCAGCAGCAAGACATATTTAGCTGTAGTATTATTAATTCTTAGGGGAATTTCAGTTACCTATTGACTCATGTAATGTGAGAAAAACTTGTTAAAAACTAGAAAAGTGCCTTGGAAAAATTTATTTTGAAGTGATTTTTAGAGATGTTATTTCGATGATTTAAAATTTGGAAAAATAAACTTAGAATAGCAATAACAAAAGAACTAGACTGCCACATAGGGAAAATTTCTGGAATGATTGATACTTACATTTAATTATCCTAAAAAAGCCCAACACCTATCAGTTTCTGTTTATAAGCAACAATTGGAAAAAAACCTTGATTTTTTTTTCAGAGTTTTAAATAGAGTGAAAACATTAGCAAAGATTGCTTTATTTGAGTGAAAAGGAAATCTGAATTGGAAATCATTTTTTCTTTCTCTCTCCTCCTCCTTGTTTCTGGTTTCCTTCCCGCTTCCCTTAACAAATCTCTATTGACTATCTATCTATCATGGACCAGTATATGTTTCCATATTGAATGATACTCTCGGATGGTCTTGCTGGGGATAAGACTCAACATCAAAAGACTCCACCTGTTGTGACTCACCCAAAATCCAGAGGAATGATTAAACCAGTTGTCCTCTAGTTGATCCTGATTCATGGCGAACTTAAGTGTGGTTAGAGTAGAACTGTGCTCCATAGGGCATTCATTGGCTGATTTTTTCAGAAGCAGATCTCCAGGCCTTTCTTCAGAGGTGCCTCTGGGTGGACATGAACCTCCAACCTTTCATTTAACCGTGTTAACTGTTTGCACCACTCAGGGACTCTGAGGAATGACCAGTAGGTGAGAAAGTGATGGTCCTGCAAGCAGGTGCAATTAAACTCTCAGAACTATGCAGGCTCTAGTTGATGGAATTTTCAGTATCAAACTTAACCTCATTTCTCTCTTTTTTTGATCTTGAGATATAGATATATATATTTAAAAATTTCTTCCCAAGTATAATTTCATGAACATAATTGTTTCTTCCTTTGGGAAGGCTTTGCAGTTTCTCATTATGAAGAACAATTCTGTTGTTATAGAACTATTACTTAGATGCAGAGGGCTGAATATTAGTACGCCATAGCCAAGAAGCGTTTTGTACTTTTTCCTTAAAAATAACCCTGATGTCAGCATATTTTGTAGTCTATATAAAAGTGAAGTGAGCAAAATTTGATTGTGATCTGTATGTGTGTCTTGGTTACCTAGTGCTGCTGTAACAGAAATATCATAAATGGACGGCTTTGACAAAGAGAAATTTATTTTCTCACAGTCTAGTAGGATAGAAGTCCAAAGTCAGAGGGTCAGCTCCAGGAGAAGGCTTTCTCTCTCTGTCGGCTCTAGAGGAAAGTCCTTGTCATCAGTCTTCCCCAGACTAGGAGCTTCTACGCACAGGAAACTCCTTCCAAAGGATGCACTCTGCTCCTGGCCTTGCTTTCTTGATGGTATGAGGTTCCCCTGTCTCTCTGCTTGCTTCTCTCTTTTATATCTCAAAGAGATCGACTTAAGATACTGTCTAATCTTGTAGATGTCATCAATATAATTGCCACTAATCCATCTTATTACATTAAAGTGATACAATTTACAACACACAGGGATATCACGTCTGAGGATAAAATGGTAGACAATCATACAATACTGGGAATCATGACCTAGCCAAGTTGACGGATATTTTCTGGGCACACAATTCAATCCATGACAATGGGTAAAGAGAGATTTTAAAACCTTTAATCCATTTTGCGGAGAATCAACTCTCACATTTGCCATGTGGAAGAGTGATTGTGCTTTTTTTCCGTAGCCCCAGAAAACACATGCAAGAGAAGAAAGTTATCCAGAGAAAGCTCAACTGGTCTGAAGTGGGGGCGGGGGGGGCAGTCTTGGGAGGTATTAGTTCCCCATCACTGGAGACAAAAGGGAGAGCAGGCTGCAGTAGAGTGTATGAGAGCAGGGCAAGGTGAGCTTCAAAATTCTTTATAGTCTTGGGAGTCTGAGATATAAAAAATATCCTTTGTCACTATGTCAAAGGAAGCATGGAAAAGTGGGGTGGTGGAAGAAAGGAGGGATAGAAAGGAGACCACAGTATATGGGACAATGGTGATTTATGATTTTTAACAAAATAATCCAGAGCAAATGTAATAGATGAATTTCAGTGGAGGATGCTTTGAGTTTGAATTTGGTTTCTCTGTCCCATTGAGTTTGAGAGCCACACTCATCTCTATACTACTTGAAAGGAGGAGAAAGGGACTGGGTGTTAGGACCTGTATCTGATGTTCTATTAATTAAAGCAACTGGAAAGGACTTATTTGGTATTTTTCCCATGAAAGTGAAACTTTTTTTTTTTTTTTTTTGTCAAGAAGGTGAGCACAAGTAAAGCTAAAGTTGGTAAATGTGTGATTTTGATTTAGGCTGTTTGAGCTGAGTTGTTATAAATAACTGGTCATAGACAGTTGTGGCACTATGACACAGGGCAAGACATGTGGATGGCATTCGGGATCCCCAAGTCCCAGCACAACTTTGATATGTTTGCTTTAGTGAGGAACAGGGTGGCCAACCCTCTGCTTAGGTTTTAAACAGCTCCATCTGTGTGAGGTACAGTTGAGAGGATGCCTGCTGGTGCTCGCTCAGTTGCACCAACCACAGTTTTAAGGTCTTTGGCAAGTCCTATTACACTCTTGCTAAAAGGATATCCTTTTTATATCTTTTTCAAAAGGTTAAAGCTTGATTCGTGTCTCCATGAAACGAATCATGCAATTTCACTCTAATTTGTTCCTTTTTGGAAAGAAAGGTGAAAATGCTCAAACACTTTTGTGTTCTTATTTCACAGCTTGGAGAGAGTGGAGAGATTAAAGCAATTGGAGAACTGGGTTTGCTGTTCATGGCCCTGAGGAATGCCTGTGTTTGACCAGAGCAAAACTGGAAAATGAGTGACCAACACTTTTTGCCTGTTAGAAACAACAATAAGATGCATTTTTTTTTTTTTTTTTACCTAAAAGAAAATGGAAAGTCAAACTTCACCATCATGAGTGGATTCCAAATGAACCTCTGCTTAGCTTAAGGAGGAAAACAACGTCACTTGTGCCTATCTGACTAGAAAGTAGACCTTTCAAACATAAAGAGATTTAGTGATAACGTTTTATTGTAACAGGTGTCTTACATAGGGAAAATATTTTAATTTTTTAGGCAATTATCTATTCCCACAAAAGGGATTGCTTCCCGTTACTCTAGGGGGAAAAAAGTTAAATAACTTCATACTTCCATGTAACAAATACTTTATATTTATTAATTTATTTATTGTTGTAAGTATACATTTATGCCATTTTATTAATGTGAATTTATTTATAGAAATATGTGATATTGCTACTTGATTTTATGGCTATTATTAATATTTATGACAATAATCATGGAAATATGTTTATTTGACCTTAATAAACACTCTGATTTCCTAAATCTTGCGGCTTTGTAATTTTTTTCACTTCAAAATTATTATCATCATTATCATCATCATCTAATCACTTCCATTTGCTAACTGGGCCAAGTACCTCATATAAATGACTTTATTCTTCAGTACAAGCAAATGAGGTAGGCATTACTACTATCCCCATTTTGAAGATGAGAAAATTGAATCAGAGACACTTTTTTTAACATTAAGTAGTTGACTCTTATTGAACCAGGTCTTTCTGATTTCAAGGTTTTTTGCTATATTGCCTATATAGGTCTATCAAGTTGATTCAGCATGTAACTCTGAAATTGAAAGGTAAGAAATTAAAAAGAATCCATTTGCATCATTAGCAGTTTGTAGATAAAAGAAAGGGGTGATATAACTCAGGAGAAATACGTGCAGCCTCTATTGCAGTAGATGAACTGCTTTAGTTCTAGTTAGCCTAATAGTGGAGGCAATCCCCATTGTTTCCGTAAGTCAGGCAATAAGATAATGAGGAGCTGTGGTTGAGAGTTATGGATGCTAACCAAAAAAGGCCGGCAGTTCAAATCCACCAGTTGCTGTTTGGAAACCCTTTGGGGCAGTTCTACTCTGTCCTATAGGGTCGCTATGAGTTGGAATTGACTGGATGGCAATGGGTTTGGGTTTGGTTTCTGACTGTGTTTTAGGAGTCTTCTCTAACAGTGGATCCTAGCACTGATGAGAAGTCTTGTGGGTGGAAGATGAGCATGATATTATGAAAAACATTGACAGAGATAAAGTTGTAAATCTTTAATATTTGTACAGTGGTACAGAGAAGAGACGGCAGAGCTAAAGACAAAGGTTGGACTTGTCCCACCAAGGAGACATGGGCAGATAAAGAGTGGCACTGAAGAGTGGTTCCTTAGGGGATAGGGCTTCAAGAGATTGTGTAGGTCTTTTCAAGATGGTGAGTCAGTGGTTAGCTGTGTAAAGTGTTTCCTTCTCCAAACAATCAGAAACCATGGGTTTATTCTACAGGCCACTCCCCAGTTGTTTGTCCAGTTGCCACTCACCACTCACCATTGGGTTTCTAAGATTGTTCAGTTTCTGTTTGCCAAGGATTAGGTCAAATCTGGTGGTGAGATAATTTCATTGATGAGTGCATGTCGTGTAAGAGGCAAGTTCACTCATGGAATAAGTGGAGTTAATAACTCTGGATATAAGCCCCAATTGCTGAATGCTCTAAGTCCTCAAAGTGATATCTTTGGTTTTTAACACCTGAAAGAGGTCTTTTGCAGCAGATTTCCCAACCTAATATGTCTTTGATTTCTTGACTCCTGCATTCATAGGTGTTGACTGTGGGTCAAAGTAAAATGAAATCCTTGACAATTTCAATCTTTTCTCCATTTATCATGACATTGCTTTGGTTCAGTTGTGAGAATTTTTGTTTTGTTTATGTTGAAGTGTAATCTATACTGAAGGCTGTAGTCTTTGATCTTCATCAGTAAGTGCTTCAAGTTCTCTTAGCTTTCAACAAGCAAGGTTGTGTCATGTGCATATCACAAGTTGTTAATGAGTGTTCCTCCAATCCTGTTGCCACTATCTTCTTCATATAGTCCAGCTTCTTGGATTATATGCTCAGCATACAGATTGAATAAGTATGGTGACAGCATACAACCCTGACCCACACCTTTCTTAATTTTAAACCACACAGTATCCCCTTGTTCTGTTTGAACAATTGTCTCTTGGTCTATGTACATGTTCCTCATGAGCACAATTAAGTGTTCTGGAATTCCCATTCTTTGCAATGTTTTCCATAATTTGTTAGTATCCACACAGTCCAATACCTTTGCATAGCCAATAAAACACAGGTAAACATCTTCCTGGTATTCTGTATTTTCAGCTAAGATCCATCTGACATCAGCAATGATATCTCTTGTTCCATGTCCTCTTCTGAATCTGGTTTGAATTTCTGGCAGTTCCCTGTCAATGTACTGCTGCAACCTTTTTTGAATTATCTTCAGCAAAATTTTGCTTGTGTGTGATATTAATGATGTTGTTTGATAATATCTGCTTTCTGTTGGATCACTTTTCTTTGGAATGGCCACAAATATAGATCCCTTCCAGTCAATTGGCCACGAAGCTGTCTTCCAAATTCCTTGGCATAGACAAGTGAATGCTTCCAGTGCTGCATCCGTTTGTTGAAACATCTTATTTGGTATTCTGTTAATTCCTGGAGCCTTGTTTTTTGCCATTCCCTTCAGTGCAGCTTCAACTTCTTCCTTCAGTACCATTGGTTCTTGATCATATGCTTCCTCCTGAAATGGGTGAACATCAACCAATTCCTTTTGGTTAAGTGATTCTGTATTCCTTCCATCTTCTTTTGATGCTTCCTGTGTCATTCAGTATTTTGCCCATAGAATCCTTCACTACGCAACTTGAGAGTTGAATTTTTTTCTTTAGTTATTTCCACTTGAGAAATGATGAGTGTGTTCTTCCCTTTTGGCTTTCTAACTTCAGTCTTTGCACATTTCTTTGTAATTCTTATTTTGTCTTCTTGAGCTCCTCTTTGAAATCCTGTTAAGCTCCTTTACATCATCATTTCTTCCATTTGCTTTCGACCACCCAATATTGGGTGGTCATCTACCATTTTGTTCCCCTTTTTTGTTTCATTTCATTATGTCTGGGCAGGCAGGCTCAGTGCATTTTGTTGCTTACTCACCTGTGGGCATGATACATCTCACCACCTTGTGCAGGTGGGCAAGGCCGGTCACTCAGCTATGGTGCAGCAGGGCGGGTCCACAGGGGTGGAGGGGAGTGTATGAGTAGTTTGCTGCATGAACTGGGTGCGATGGGATAGGGATGGGGGACAGTGCACGGTGTGGTCTGGAGGACCCCATCAGTACTGATCGGGGTGTGGAACTCGGTGTGTGGTGCAGATAGGCAGGAGGGAAAGAAGAGGATGTGATGGGCAGAGCTAAGTGTGTGGGTTAAAGAACAGAAAGAAGAGAGAGAAACAAGGCAAAAAAAATTTAAAAACAAAGGCAAAAAATGAAGTAAAAGATGTAAATAAAAAAATAAAAATAAAAAAGTAAATAAAATAGGATTGGGTGGGTGGGGTAGGGCAGACCTTGCAAGGCCATGTGCTAGTGGCTCTCTAGCTGAACAGGGTGGCTTGGCCTGTTGAGAATCAGCATGGGTGGTGTGCAGGGCTAGGTGGCGGGAGAAAGGAAAGGAAAAGGAGGTAAGAGGGAGAAAAACCAACAATCAAACAAAAAAATAAAATAAATAAATAAATAACAACAACAATAAAAGTATGGTGTTGGAGGTGCAACATTGAAGGCAAGACGGAATTAGGGTGGCAGTGAGCTGATGTCTCTCTCACTGGGTTTCATGGCACAGGGAGGGACGGGGCACTACAGGGCCTATGTGGGAGGGATAAGGAAAAGGAGAAGGGGAAAGATAAAAAAATAAAAAAATATGGCACTGAGGGAGCTGGCCTGCGGGGGTGACGCAGACCCAGGGAGACAATGTGCCAGAGGCTTTCCAGCTGAGTGGTACAGCTCTGACACCAAGAAGTTGGGGGCTGCTCACAGGGCTGGGTGGATGGGAGAAATGAAAGGAAGGAAGGAAGAGAGAAAAAAGAAACAATAACAAAAAAAAAATAAGAAAAATAAAACAAATAAACAATAAATAAATAATTAAAATGGTGTTGAGGGAGTTTGTCAGTGATGGTGGCACAGATCTGGGGAGGCCATGTGCAATGACTCTCCAACTGAGCTGTGCAGCACGGCCCCTCCAGAATGCGTGGGGGTGGTGCACCGGGCTCAGTGGGTGGAAGGAGAGGAAGGAAAGGAAAGAGAGAGAAAAAGCAGAAGAAAAGAAGGAAAAGAAAAGAAAAAAAAAAGTAAACAAGCCAAAAAAGTCACAGTCCATCAGGAAAGGGAGGGGATGGCACATGGTGCTAGCTGGGCAAGAGAAAGGAAAGGAAGGAAGGGAGAGAAAGAGAAGCAACAACAACAACAAAAGCCAAAAATACAGTATCAAAAAACAACAAACAAACAAAAACACCCCCCCCCCAAAAAAAAGGAACAAAGCAAATAAACTAAAAAATCACAGCCTATCTACAAGGAGAGGGGATGCCACATGTTGCTAGCTGGGTGGGAGAAAGAAAAGGAAGGAAGGGAGAGAGAGAAAAGCAACAACAACCAAAAAAAAAAAAGCCAAAAAATACCCCACAAACAAATAAACAAAACAAACAAAAAACCACACATGAAAAAAAAAATTAAGTTAAAAAAAGGAACAAAGCAAACAGACTAAAAAACTCACAGCCAGTCAAGAAGTGGAGGGGATGGCACACAGGGCTAGCTGGACAGGAGAACGGAAATAAGGGAGAGAGAGAAAGGCAACAAAAAAAGCAATAAAACGATATCAAAAAACAAACAAAGAAACAAACCACACAAAAAAAGAACAAAGCAAGCAAACCAAAAAAAATCACAGCCTGTCAGGAAGGGGAGATGATGGCACATGGGGCTACCTGGGCGGGGGAAAGGAAAGGAAGGAAGGAGAGAGAGAGAAGCAGCAACCAAAAAAAAAAAAAGCCAAAAAACAATATCAAAAATACAAACCAAAAGAAACCCAAAAAAACCAAAAAAACCAAAAAAAATGGCACTGCAGGGGCCAGCTAGTGGGGGAGGAGGGTGGAGCTTGGCAACAGTGAGCCAGTGTCTCTCTGGCGAGCAACCATGGCCCCTTGGCAAGCAACAGGGGCTGAGTAGAGAGAAGAAGGATGGGAGGTGGGAAAGCGTGTATCTCTGGTTATTGGGTGCTCTGTCTCCTGCTGGGAGCTCTGTGGAGTTGCCTTCCCCTACTTCCTGCCTATGGTCTTTGGTGGCTCGGGTCCAAGATGGCGAATCCAGGCGGTAGTGAGCTGGTATCTCTCCAGCCTAGAGACCCTGGCCCGTTGGCAAGTGGTTGAGGCCTAGTACAGGGAAGAAGGGTGTTAGGTGAGAAACTGTGTATCCCTGGTTACCGCGTGCTCTGTCTCCTGTTGGGAGCTCCGTGAAGTTGTCTTCCCGATCTCCCTGTCTGAGTTCTTTGGTGGCTGTAGCCCAAGATGGCGAATCTGGTCATGTTAGCTGGTATGCGACTCCACTCTGTAGCTCTCCTCATTCTCTGTTCTCTTTCAGTTGCTTATTCCATTCTATGCTTGATTGAGTTCTTTATGCCTTCATTTGGTACTTAGGGTTCCAGGATTGACGTTTGTATTTGTTTTACTTAGTTTTTCAGGTCTTTGCTGCAGAAGGATGGCATGGTGCTTCTGTCTATAGAGCCAGGTTGGCTACATGTCCCAGAACCCCCTCTTGGTAAAATATTCCAACAGCAACAAAATAGTTACTTTGTTTTTTAAAACAAAATGAAATATTATTAGTTCATTTGGTTGCAATAATTTGGAAGTCATAACCAAATTGCATCTCTTTTAAAATAGAATGCATTTCAATCTCGCCACTGATTCAAACTGACATCTTGACCAACTATTCCAAATTAGTCATGCTTCACCCAATTTATAGCCACACCCAGGCTTTGAATTAGGACAGCAACAAAGGAGAAAAGGAGCATTTTCTCAGGATTAACCTTTGTGATGTTTTAAAACCAAATCACCTCGGAATCGGAACTGTTTCTTCATTTGTATTTTCAAAGGTTCAACAGAGTTGTGAGAATATCAGAAATGTCTAGTTTACCTGGTTCACAATTTTCCCATCAGAGGTTGAGCAGGTCTGGTAAAACTTCACCAAGATACCTAGAGTTTTGAATATGAATTTTTAAAATTAGGTTTTTAAATAATATTAAATAATATTTAACCTATGCAAAATGCTTTTAAAAAAATCAATAATCCTAACATTGATTGGAGAACTGGGATAAATTATTCATTGATATTAGTTAATTAACTACATCTTTGAATCTCTGGTGGTATAAGCAAATGGGAGTTATGATTCTTTATACTTACTAGTCAGAATAATACAGAACAAGAATGGAATATTCTCTTAAATCAATGACAGTAGATGGCAGGCATTGGGAAGCAAATGTCAAATTTTGTCTGTATGCACAAGAGTAGTGAGAAATTTGCATAAATGTTGTTTTCTTCATTTAAATTGATTTCAGTACTTGGCATTACTAGAGTAGAAGATACACTTGTTTATATTATGACACATTCCCGTGGGTATAGTCTTCCCTTTAAGATAAGGTATAGTATTGATTCATAAGATATAGCCCTCAGGAAGAAGGGAAAGGTGGCTGTGGTTGACACGTGTCTTTGTAGGCAGGGCATAGCAGGGAAGGGGGTGAAGTGGGCATGGCAGGAAGTGGTCCTCGTTATCTTCAGGGTCAGCTTTGAGCAGAACTGTGCAGTAAAGAAAGTTTATCTCTGGAAACCTCAGTCTCAGGCTTTTGCTCTTTGCCAGGTACCTCTGCTTCCTCCTCTCCTCTGACCCTGGCAAGAAGCACTTGCTCTCCATATTTTCAGGAGATGAGTATCCCAGTACTCTCGTCATACCAATTTGGTACTCATGCACACCTCGGTGAAAGTGATTATTAACAACTTAACACCTTACTTCTCCTAAAAAGTAACTAGGAATTCAATATAATACACAAGATCTCAGTGGAGAAAGTTTTGAAACACTGCCAAAGATAATTTTAAGTGGTACAGAGATGGTCAATGATCTTGGATGGAATAAGTTCACATAATAAAGATACTAATTCTCCCCAAATTAATCTGTAAATTTAATGAAAACTCAATCATGAAGCTTCAGCATGGCCACATTAAAATAGTTACTCTTGTTTTCATTTCGTGGCATATTCATGCTAAGTCATTAAACAGGAGAGACAAATGCTGTCTTTTTTTATCCTCTCTGTGATTTCTATTTGATTCTTCTACCAGCAGGCTCATTAATCAGGTGCATGTGTATATAGCTGTGTCTATGTATCTATAAATCAATTTCTAAATTTTGCAAATCATAGAAGTCTAGAACTTGCTGGGAACTTAGGTCATCTAGTCTCATTACTCCATGATCTCAAGACGGCCAGTGACACAGCCAGGGCTCTGTGAATATTTATTCATCACCTTCTGCACACCAGACATTCTTCTAGGTGCTACTGTACAGAGTTCTGGGCTAAAAAGGCCATATCTCATGTAATAGGAAATTGGGTAAGGAAAAGTTTTCTCATCTTTATTCAGGCTTGTGAGCCCTCAGACAAATGTTTGGAACAAATTGTTTTTTATTTACTCTCTCTAACCTTCTCTTTTGCATCTTTCTCCTAAGGCCACTTTCCCAAATGCTATGTCCTCACGCCATCCTAACAAATCACTGTGGCACCTCACCTGGATTTGTGCCATCTCACAAAATGCTCAAGATTCTAAAGTTATTCACTTGCCTTCTCCCAGTTCCTCAACACTCCTGATCTTAACTAGTTGTGAGGAGAAAAATCTGATTAAACTAAATTTCCCTAATTCGTATTTCTTCCCCGAGAAATAGATGAATTGTATTTTCAAAGCAGATTGCTTATTTACTGAAAAGTTCCTCTAATGATGAATAGATAGTTGTGGAAAGAAAACGAGTTAAGTTTTGTAAGTGAGGAGGAGGTGACCTTGGGTAGGGGAACAAACAAGTTGGCCAGCCCTGTGTGGGCCTCTGTGCTCAGGGTCACCTCCACTAAGGAGTTGTAACTTTTTCCTATTTCTCTTTTGAACTAGGAGACTTATCTAAAATTTGCTTCCCTTGCCATCTAGTTTATGGGTGTCATTTAGGAGTCAATGTATTTTTAATAATTTAAAGTCAAATTTTGCCCCTTATATTGTCAAATTCTCTTCTTCAGAAATCCATATCCATAATAAAAATATTTATGTGATTGTTTGGAAATATGATTTTGAAACTTGTGTATTGTTTAGAAGAAGCCCACAAAATTTCAAGATAAGCTCATATCAACTGAATCCACTATATTCTTTTATTAAAAATATCTGCGTATTAAAAAATGGCAATCAGATTGTTCAGCATTTCTATTTCTAAACTTAAATTGATAT
The DNA here is from genome assembly GCF_000243295.1 of Trichechus manatus latirostris. Taxonomy (NCBI): domain Eukaryota; kingdom Metazoa; phylum Chordata; class Mammalia; order Sirenia; family Trichechidae; genus Trichechus; species Trichechus manatus. The sequence goes on along the minus strand of NW_004444100.1, from coordinate 1,112,581 downwards.
TGACTGTAATTCAATGAATAAAATTTTAAAATGTATCTACCATAGTTGCTATGATTGCTTAAGAAAAAGCCCCCAGATGGGAAGAAAACAGTGATTAGATGAGGCAACACTGTTTTTACAATGTAAACCCTTGTTTAGGATTAAGCATGCTAACATAGTTGAGATATAATTATTTAAAAAAATGGAATTACCTTTAAGATGTCATTACTTTAAAAGCAGAGGATATAGACATGGGTCCTTTATCTCTGTTCACCTCTAATGAGATAAAAATCTAAGAAACTGGGAGGAAAATGAGTCCGTGACCAAAATGCTTACTCAGTTACTCTAGGAGATCAAAGACTATTATACTAAACCTGGAATCTACTAAGACAAAGCAATTGCTTTCTTTGAAACATATGTAAGGTTTAGAAAATTTCTGGGATTTATCTGTGAAATCACCCTCTGGGCCCTCATAGTGACGTTTTAGGGAAACACTCACATTGCAAGGTGGGAAGAATAGGAGGTGGTGTTTTGTGGGCTCCTGTGGTGGTTAGGTAGTTCTCAGAAGACAATACTGGAAATTAGATTATTGCTGATGTCATTTTTTTACAAAAAAAAAATTAGTGTCGCGGGGGCTATAAAAGCAGCGACTTTTACCATTCACATCACAAGACGAATCATCGAAACAGGTAAGTGTTTCAGCAAACTTGGTATAATTGGTTTGTTTGGCATGATATTTCTTGACTAATCTTTTTCCCTCATGTTATCTCTGCCTCTTATTATCCTGATACCAGGTTCTCCTCCCCTGATCGCCAATTGCTCGAGTTTGCATTTTCTACAATGGCCACCCTACAGAAGTCTGTGAGCACTTCCCTTGTGGGGACTCTGGTTGCTGGCTGCCTCCTGCTCATTGCCCTTTCAGTTCAGGAAGGGGCAGCTGTGCCCATCAGCTCCCACTGCAGGCTCGACAAGGCGAACTTCCAGCAGCCCTATATCACCAACCGCACCTTCATGCTGGCTAAGGAGGTACTTGTCTCAATCTCTCTTTCTCATTTTATTTACTTCAATCTAAATAGTTTGTACAATTTTCTTCAGAGGATTTCTAAGGTCTTCAAATACCGAACACTTATACCCACTGGTAGACTGCAGTAGTTTTCCTTGTGTTTTTATAGATTCTTTGGAGCCCTGGAGGTGCAGTGATTAAGAGCTTGGCTGATAACCAAAAACTGTTGGCAGTTCAAATACACCAGCCGCCCTCTTTGAGGAGCTAGTTTTACCAGAGGATCTTTCATTTTGGTCTTTAGGATACAGAACATTGAGTTTTACTCAAAGAGGAGCTATTTGGTAGCCCATCTAATGATTTCTTTTTCCCTTCACGCCTTGGCACATTCTATTAAACTCATGTACACATCTGAATTCCTTCTTTGGTCTTCATGGGATTCCTCTGGGCAGAGGGGCTGGGGTACATCTCTATTTACAGACTTTTCTTCTATCTCCTCAGTGTCCAAGTACTTAGTCTTTTCTTCTTTTCCAGGCCAGTTTCGCAGATAACAACACTGATGTTCGTCTTATTGGGGAGAAACTGTTCCACGGAGTCCATGTAAGCCTAGTCAGGGTGCCAGCTGTGGTTATTTGAAGGGTGGTGATGATGGTTGGGTCTTCTGGATGTCTGCCTTTTGTGACCCCTGCTGTTTAACTTTTGCTCTGCAGATGAGTGAGCGCTGCTATCTGATGAAGCTGGTGCTAAACTTCACTCTTGAAGAAGTGCTGCTTCCCCAGTCCGATAGATTCCAGCCCTATATGCAGGAGGTGGTGCCCTTTCTGGACAGACTCAGCAACAAGCTAAGCCAATGCGTAAGTTCTCCTCTCAGCCCAAGTCCACCCATTCCTAGCTGCTTTCCTTACTTCTCCCCTTCTTCCATTTGAAGCCCCCTTCTCATGGAAAGCCTGGTGGCCTAGTGGTTTAGAGCTACGGCTGCTAACCAAAACATCTGCAGTTTGAGTTCATCAGGCGCTCCTTGGAAACCCTATGGGGCAATTCTACTCTGTCTTATAGGGTCACTATGAGGCGGAATTGACTGGATGGCAGTAGGTTTGGTTTTTGGTTTTCTCTACCTTAACCCCCACTCTTCCCCTCCTCCTCTTCTGTCCCCTCTACTCCCGGGATATTGGCAGTAAGAGGTGCCTCAGTAATATTATTGCCAAAAGTCATTTGGAATAAGAGAGTGCTTATTTGTTTTTGCTAGGAGTCACATTTTGAGTTTATGGTGGTGAACAAGGTCTAAAAAAACGGGTACATGAAAGCTTAACTTGTCCCTAGAAAATGGCAACTCAGGTTATGTGTGATGAGGAAAGTGTTAGGAACTTTAAGGCAAAAAGCCTAGTTGACGAAATGGACAAACTGAGTTAAAGTTGTTGGGGGAGGGGGATGGGAAACAAAAAGAAAGTGAAAAAGAGGAAAGTGGGAAGGTTTAATGCTCAGGGTGAGTGTGCAGACACTGCTGTCCCTTTTGATGTCATGGGAAGTGACAGAGTCACAGAGGTGTGTGAACTTGATGCCTCTGAACATGTAACACTCTGAGAAAAGTTTTGAGTGGAACGGGCACCTAGTATTTATCATAGCGGGGCTACTGTTCACGCATGATGTTTAAGTACTTTTCTTGTTCTGAAGGCATGTTTTTGATGCGGTACAATCTGGGTTTTATTCCTGAGGGAATTTGTATAAACTGCTCAACTTTTTCCACAAACTGAAACCTCAGTAGGGTTTCCTAAAGTTGAAGAGAGGTCCCATGTAAGGGAAGTGACTGGATTTTGGTGTCCAAGGGAATTCAAGAGCCCAGGAAATCTAGGTCATTGGTGGAATCTAGGTCACTGTGGGTAAAATTACTAGAAGCTTTCATCCCAGGTGAATTGTAACATGCCCCATATAGAGAGGCTGAGTTTCATTAAGCTTCAGCATAACCGCATTAAAATAGTTCCTCTTGTTTTCATTTTGTAGCACATTCAGGGTGATGACCAGCATATCCAGAGAAATGTGCAAAAGCTGAAGGACACAGTGAAAAAGGTACTACTGATAACTATTAATGCTAAGTTGTTAAATAGGAGAGACAAATGTTGTCTTTCTTTCCTTTTTTTACTCTGTGATTTCTGTTTTATTCTTCTACCATCAGAGTGATCATTTAAGTGCATAGGTATATATATGTCTATATATCTATAAATCAAATTCTAAATTTCGAAATCATAGAATTCTAGCAGTTGCTGGGAACTTAGGTCATCTAGTCTCATTACCCCATGATCTCAAATGGCCAGTGACAGAGCCAGGGCTAGAACACAGATCTCCTGAATTCTAGACCAGCACTTTTTCCCAGTAGCAAGACATACTAGTTTTAGTATTATTAATTCTTAGGGGAATTTCAGTTTCCTATTGACTCATGTAATGTGAGAAAAACTTGTTAAAAACTAGAAAAGTGCCTGAGGGAAATTTATTTTGAAGTGATTTTTAAAAACATTAATTTAATGATTTAAAATTTGGAGAAATAAACTTAGAAGAGTAAGAACAAAACAGCTGGAGTTGCACATAGGGAAATTTTCTGAAATGATCGAAACTTACATTTAATTATGCTAACATGATGCCCAACAGCAATGGGTTTCTGTGTATAAGCAAGAATGAAAACAAATTCTGATTTTTTTTTTCAGAGTTTTAAATAGAGTGAAAACATTAGCAAAGATTGCTTTATTTGAGTGAGAAGGAAATCTGAATTGTTAATCATTTGTGTCTTCGTCTCTCTTTCTCTTTCTGGTTTCCTCGCTCCTTCCCTCAACAAATCTCTATTGAGCATCTATCTATCATGGACCAGTAAATGTTTCTATATTGAATGATTCTCTTAGGTGGTCTAGTGAGGGATAAGGCTCAACATCAAAAGTCTTAAACTACCTGTTGTGACTCACCCAAAATCCAGAGGAATGATTAAACCAGTTGCCCTGTAGTCAATCCTAATTCATGGCAACCCCACGTGTGTGCTCCATCGGGCTTTAGATGGCTGATTTTTCAGAGGTAGATCTCCTGGCCTTTCTTCAGAGGTGCCTCTGGGTGGACATGAACCTCCAACCTTTCATTTAAGCCTGTTAGCTGTTTGCACCACTCAGGGACTCTGAGGAATGATCAGTAGGTGAGAAAGTGATGCTCCTGCAAGCAGGTACAATTAAACTCTCAGAACTATGCAGGCTCTAGTTGATGGAATTTTCAGTATCAAACTTAACCTCATTTCTCTCTTTTTTTGATCTTGATATATATATATATATATATAAAATTATATTTTTAAGAATTTCTTCCCAAGTATAATTTCACAAACATAATTGTTTCTTCCTTTGATAACTGAAGGCTTTGCAGTTTTTCATTATGAAGAACAATTCCCTAGTTTTAGAACTATTGCTTAGATGCGGAGGGCTGAACATTAGTATGCCATAGCCAAGAAGTGTTTTGTACTTTTTGCTTAAAATTATCCCCGATGTCAGACAACAATCTTTATAACCATGAAGTGAGAAAAATCTGATGGTGATCTGTATGGGTAAAGAGAGATTTTAAAACCTTTAACCCATTTTGCAGAGAATCAACTCTCACATTTGCCATGTGGAAGAGTGATTGTGCTTTTTTTCTGGAGCCCCAGAAAGCACATGCAAGAGAAGAAAGTTATCCAGAGAAAGCTCAACTGGTCTGAAGTGGGGGCGGGGGGGGCAGTCTTGGGAGGTATTAGTTCCCCATCACTGGAGACAAAAGGGAGAGCAGGCTGCAGTAGAGTGTATGAGAGCAGGGCAAGGTGAGCTTCAAAATTCTTTATAGTCTTGGGAGTCTGAGATATAAAAAATATCCTTTGTCACTATGTCAAAGGAAGCATGGAAAAGTGGGGTGGTGGAAGAAAGGAGGGATAGAAAGGAGACCACAGTATATGGGACAATGGTGATTTATGATTTTTAACAAAATAATCTATAGCAAATTTAATAGATGAATTTCAGTGGAGGGTGCTTTGAGTTTGAATTTGGTTTCTCTGTCCCATTGAGTTTGAGAGCCTCATCTGCACACCACTTGAAAGGAGGAGAAAGGGACTGGGTGTTAGGACCTGTATCTGACGTTCTATTAATTAAAGCAACTGGAAAGGACTTATTTGGTATTTTTCCCATGAAAGTGAAACTTTTTTTTTGTCAAGAAGGTGAGCACAAGTAAAGCTAAAGTTGGTAAATGTGTGATTTTGATTTAGGCTGTTTGAGCTGAGTTGTTATAAATAACTGGTCATTGACAGTTGTGGCACTATGACACAGGGCAAGACATATGGATGGCATTCGGGATCCCCAAGTCCCAGCACAACTTTGATATGTTTGCTTTAGTGAGGAACGGGGTGGCCAACCCTCTGCCTAGGTTTTAAACAGCTTCATCTGTGTGAGGTACAGTTGAGAGGATGCCTGCTGGTGCTCGCTCAGTTCCAACAACAAGTTTTAAGGTCTTTGGCAAGTCCTATTATACTCTTGCTAAAAGCCTTATTATACTGTTATTACAGTCTTTTTCAAAAGGCTAAAACTTGATTTGTGTCTCCAGAAACTTAATCATGCAGTTTCACTCTAGTTTGTTCTCTTTGGAAAACATGGTTAAAATGCTCAATTACTTTCGTGTTCTTATTTCACAGCTTGGAGAAAGTGGAGGAATTAAAGCAATTGGAGAACTGGATTTGCTGTTCATGGCCCTGAGGAATGCCTGTGTTTGACCAGAGCAAAGCTGGAAAATGAGTGACCAGCCCTTCTTGCCTGTTAGAAATAACAATAAGATGCACAATTTTTTTTTTAACCTAAAGGAAAATGGGAAGTCAAACTCCACCATAATGAGTGGATTCCATATGATCCTCTGCTTAGCTTTAAGAGGAAAATAATGTCACTTTTGCCTGACTAGAAAGTGGACCTTTCAAGCATAAAGGAATTTATTGATAACATTTTATTTTAACTGGTATCTTACACACAGAAAATGTTTCTTTTTTTAAGCAATTGTCTATTCTTACCAAAAAGATTACTTCCCATTCCTTTAGGGGAAAAACAAACAAAAAAAAAAAACCTTAAATTACTTCATGCTTCCATGTGACAAATGCCTTATATTTATTAATTTATTGTTATAAGTATATATTGTATTTATGGAATTTTACTAATATGAATTTATTTATAGAAATATATGATATTACTACTTGATTTTAAGACTATTATTAATATTTATGACAATAATTATGGCGATATAGTTATTTGACCTCAATAAATACTCTAATTTCCTAAATCTTGCAGCTTTGTGATTTTTTTCCCTTCAAAATCCTCCTCATCGTCATCATCTAAGCATTCCCATTTGGTAACTGGGTCAAGAAACTCATATAAATGACTTTATTCTTCAGTATAAGCAAATGAAGTAGGTATTACTATTATCCCCATTTGAAGAAGAGAAAATTGAATCAGAGACACATTGTTTAACTTTAAGTAGTTGACCCTTATTGAACCAGGTCTTTCTGATTTCAAGGCTCTTTACTATATTGCCTATATAGGTCTATCAAGTTGATTCAGCATGTAACTCTGAAATTGAAAGGTAAGAAATTAAAAAGAATCCATTTGCATCATTAGCAGTTTGTAGATAAAAGAAAGGGGTGATATAACTCAGGAGAAATACGTGCAGCCTCTATTGCGGTAGATGAACTGCTTTAGTTCTAGTTAGCCTAATAGTGGAGGCAATCCCCATTGTTTCCGTAAGTCAGGCAATAAGATAATGGGGAGCTGTGGTTAAGAGCTACGGCTGCTCACCAAAAAAAGCTGGCAGTTCGAAACCACCAGCTGCTGTTTGGAAACCCTTTGGGGCAGTTCTACTCTGTCCTATAGGGTCGCTATGAGTTGGAACTGACTGGATGGCAATGGGTTTAGGTTTGGTTTTTGACTGTGTTTTAGGAGTCTTCTCTAATAGTGGAGCTTAGCACTGATGAGAAGTCTTGTGGGTGGAAGATAGGCATGATATTATGAAACACACTGAGAGAGATAAAGTTGTATATCTGTACAGTGGTACAGAGAAGAGAGCGCAATGGTAAGGACAAAGGTTGGACTAGTCCTACCAAGGAGATATGGGCAGATGAATAGTGGTTCCTTGGGGGAAAGGGCTTCAAGAGATTGTGTAGGTCTATTCATAGATGGTGAAAATCAATGCTAAGCTGTCTAAAGTGTTTCCTTCTTCAAATAATCAGAAACCATGGGTTTATTCTACAGGCCACTCCCCAGTTGTTCTCCAGTTGCCACTCACTACTCGCCATGGCGTTTCTAAGACTGTAAAGTTTCTGTTTGCCAAGAATTATGTCAAGCCTGGTGCTAAGACAATCTCATTGATGAGCACATATCATGTAAGATACAGGTTCACTCATGGATAAAGTGGAGTCAATACCTCTGGATTTGAGTCCCCAAAATGCTATATGCTCAGACATCAAAGAATTTTGACGATTTCTGGGATACGTTTGTGTTTAGGACTCTTTCTTCTCTTCTTCCAAATGTGTCTCAGTGTAATGACATGAGCAAAACTTGGCATTGTACCTGCTTTTGACCAATCTTCTGGAAACTGAGTCATAAGTGGGAGAAGTCTTATCCCCTAAATTGGGGGTATTTTCTAAGAGATTTTTAAGACCTTTACATAATGTCAGATATATTTCAAAAACAGTTGTAATAACCTTGGCTTTTCCTTCCCCAACTCTGCACATTGAATGAGTCAGGAATTCTGTCAGTTTTAACTTCAAAATAAAGGCTGAATTTGCCCATTTCTCACATCTTCAATGGCTCTCGTACTCAAGCCACTCTTATCTCTCCTCTGAATACTGCAGTAGCTTTTAATGTCCTCCTACTGTCTATTTCCAACCCATCAGCTACAGTAGACTTAAAAAACAAAAACATTAGATTATGGCATTTCTCTGCTCCCCCAATGGCTTCCCTTCATGTTAAGAATGACATCCAAAGCTCTTATCGTGTCCCCTGTCTCCTCATCGGTCTCCTCTCCTACCACCCTTCTCCTTGCTCCATATGCTGCAGCCACACTGACATCTTTGCTGATCCTCACGCACCCCAGGCCTGTCCCTGCCTAGCAGTTGTTGCACTCACTGTTCCCTATGCTGAGAACACTCTTCCTGCAGGCATTTCATGATCTCTCTCTTCCTTCATTCAGATCCTTGCTCCAATGTTACCCCCTTAGAGAGAACTTCCCTGGCCATTCTACCAAAAATATCCTTCTCACCATTTCTCCACACCCCTCCCACTCCCATTAACCCACTTAATTTTTCTTTGTAGTACTTTGCACATGTGAAATAATTTGTTTACTTACTTTGATCACTCATTTAATTTTAAGTATATACTTACCAAGTGCCAACTTTATTCCAGGGTACATGGTGGTGAAAAAAGCTCCTGTTCCTCATGAAACTTACATTCTCATGTAAATATAGCAGATAAATATAATACTGTATAATAACACATACTGATAAGTACTATGAAGACAAACAAAGCAAGTCATGGAGATCTAACTTGATGGGGGATTATTATTTATAGAGAGAGATCAGGGAAGGTCTCTCTGAGTAGCAGAAACCTAAGTGGAGTGAGGACGTGGACTATGTGACTATCTGGGCCTACAACAAGAGATACTCCCTAAGATAGGGATAAGCTTGCATGTTCAAAGTGTTCAAGTAATAGCAAGGAGGTCAGGGCTGAAGCAGGGTAAGTGAGGGCCAAAGATGAAGATGAAGCCAGAGGGTTGGTCAGGAGAAGGACATGTAGGGCTTTGTAGGCCAGGATAGGACTTTGGATCTTGTTTAAGGTTGATGCAAGGCCACTGGAGGGTTTTGGGTGTGGGAAAGTCCTGATCCTACTCATATTTTATATAGATTACTTTGGCTGTTGGGTGGAGAGTAAGTCTAGGAGAGGAAAGAATAGAAGCAAGGCCAATGCAATAGTACAGAGAAGAGATGATGATTGCTTTTGCGAGGTAATAATAGTGGGAGTGGTGGGAAATGGTCAGATTTGGGATTCATTTTGACGGTGGAGCTGATAGGACTTCTGCTGGATTGTGGTATGTGAAGAAAGGAATCAAGAATGCTTCTCAAGATTTTGGCTTTGCCATTTGGGTGAATCTACTAAGCATTTACCAAGATAGGTAATGCTTGTAGAAAGCTGGATTTGAGGGACAAAAGATCAAAAGTTGTGTTATGAACACTTTAAGCTTGAGATAACTGTTACATCTCTAAGGGCAATTTTGAATAGGGAGTTAAAATACACTCTTTCAGAATTTGGGCAACAGCTAGAACTAGAGATATGTTTGGGAGTCATCAAAGAATAGGTTACACCATTCAGATAACATAATAATAAAAATATTAGCCAACATTTGTTGAGTAAACTGCTAAGCATTGTTCTAAACAATCTACATGAAATAACTATTTCATCCTCATAACAACTCCAAAAGGTAAGTAATATTATTATCTTTATTTTACATGTGAGAAAACTAATGCACAATAAGTTATGTAACTTGTTCGATAAATGGCAGAGCCTAGATTCAAACTTAAATCCTTCTTTAAAGCCCATTTTTTCCACCAATATTCGTAACAATTCTTCCACCTGAGGAATTAGTGTGCACAGAGGAGAAGAGATCTGGGGTCTGATCTTCCAGGCTCTCCAAACTTTAGAGGTGGGAACAGAAGGAAGATTGAGCAAAGGAGAACAAAAGAAACCATTTCTAAAAGGAGGATGTGTTCTGTCTCCAAGGCTGGAATGTAAGCTCCGTTTGGACAGGAATTTTTGTCTCTTTTATTTACTTCTGTATTCCCAAAGCCTAGAACAGTCCCTGGCACATGGTGGTGCACAATAATTATTTGTTGAATGAATGAGTGAACTGCAGCATTTTAAAACTAGTGGAGAGTTGGAAATGATAAAAATGAGTGATTATTTAAATAAATGTTGGTACAATGAGCCCAACCCTCATGGATTCACAAATGCCTTAATCCTAGGACAAGGAGTCTGAATTAAAGAGCTTTAAAAATGCTGAATCCCAATGGACATAAGGCATAAGATGCCTGTATCTTCTTCATTTCTGGAGGGCAGTTCTGGCAATATTGGCAGCCACGTGAAAGAATTGATCAGAGTCATTGTTTGGCGTCTGCTGAAGCAAAGCTGTTTTTTGGACATCAGTGGCAGTGGCTAGCATTTGGCTGGCGTGTCAGCGTTGCTGCTGCTCTTGACATTGGCAGAAGAGTTGAATATCTCCTCACCCAGTGGCAGATGGCAAAACTCAGATATTCAAGAAAACCAATCTGTGAGTTTGGGTGAGATACCCTCTGAACACGCTAACCACTATTTAGAAGGACGCTCAGGGGATCTGGCACTGGAGCAGATGGGAGAAGAGCCAGAAAAAACAGGTGTGTGCCTATTATTGTGACACTCCATTTGGGCTGCCTGGGAAATAGGAGCTACATGTGGACCTTGGTGGTGTAGTGGTTAAGAGCTATGGCTGCTAACCAAACGGTTGGCCATTCGAATCCACCAGGTGCTCCTTGGAAACTTTATGGGGCAGTTCTACTCTGTCTTATAGGGTCTCTATGAGTTGGAATCAACTCAACACCAACGGGTTTGGTTTTGGTTTATGAACTATACAAGAAAAGTAACTCTTTAGTATTTCTTCTAGTCTTTAATTTACACTATACTATTCATTAATAAGCAGTGCTTCACTTAGGAGTTGAAGTGAAGACAGGCAATTTTGTTCTAAAAGGAGGTCAAGATTTTAAGATTTGTGTAAAGACACTTGTATCAGATGAAGATGGTTCCAAGGGCCTGTTTGTCTCTGAGGCAACCACAGCCACAGGGAATTTATCTTTAAAGCATACTTTCAAGGAATGCTTATGGTTGAAAAAACAGAGAAGGCTGACATGACTCAGCCTGATTTCTGAATTGAGAGGAACCGTATATAGCTACAGAATGAGGGCTAGGCAAGTTATAACTCGACCATGGAGATTCATTGAGTTCCTTCCTTGCTCAGTAGTCTGGTCAATGGAAAATTACATCACACAAAAAAGACAGGATTGTTAAGAACTCAGCTCCTTCAGGAGTGAGGGTTTAAGTTAAGTCACTTGACCAGTGAAGGACCTCATCCAACTGAGGTGCGGCCAGAGAGTAAGGGGAATTTGGAAAGGGTAGTGGAAGAAGGAATCCATGTATTAATTAACTTAGATCTTGCAAATAGCCATAAAAGTTGGAACTGTTGCAGATGTATTTTATGTTAATTGTCCTTTCTCCTCCTTTCCCCCATCAACTTATATGAAGAGTACTTGTGTTGGCTAATAGTTCAGTTTTCAGGTGGAAATATAACCAAATTGGTCTTGTGATGATATGGTAGCTGATGAGATTCTATGTGTTACCTGCGTTGGAGACTCAATTTTTTTTTTTTTTCACGTGGGAAATAAAAAGAGTGGATGCTGAGGCCAAAAGGGATGGATTATGCCCATCTGGCCTTCTAGATCCTCCATATTCTACCCTTATCCACTCTACTTTGTGCCCAGATAGGCTGACTTACATGAGTTGACCAATATGTGCCTTTTCTTTCTGGCTTTTGATTGCATTTGCTAATGGCAGCAGATGGTAGGACATGGAAGGGTGGAAGGAGAATAAGGTCAGAGGATTTATTTCCTGGATCCCTCCTGCCAGGTTTCCATGCAGGTTAGTGGTATCTTTCAACAAGAAGCCTCAGCTCCTTGCAGACAGCCCTCCTCCCACACAACTCTCTCCCAGTTCTGAAAACTGCTCTCAACCCTTGCCCTTCACAGGCTGGGGGCTACTGTTAGCCTTGGGCATTGCACTATTTCGCTCTCTCTTTTTTTATTGTCCTTTAGATGAAGGTTTACAGAACAAACTAGCTTCTCATTAAACAGTTAGTACACATATTGTTTTATGACATTGCTTAACAACCCCACAGCATGTCAACACTCTCTCTTCTCGACCTTGGGTTCCCTATTACCAGCTTTCCTGTCCCCTCCTGCCTTCTAGTTCCTGCCCCTTGGCAGGTGTGCCCCTTCCTTTAGTCTCATTTGGTTTTATGGGCCTGTCTAATCTTTGGATGAAGGGTGAACCCAGGAGTGACTTCATACTGAGCTAAAAGGGTGTCCAGGGGCCCATACTCTCAGGTTTTCTCCAGTCTCTGACAGGCCAGTAAGTTTGGTCTTCTTTTGTGAGTTAGAATTTTGTTCTACATTTTTCTCCAGTTCTGTCCAGGACCCTCTATTGTGATCCCTGTCAGAGCAGTCGGTGGTGGTAACCAGGCACCATCTAGTTGTACTGGATTCAGTCTGGTAGAGGCTGCAGTAGTTGTGGTCCTTTAGTCCTTCGGACTAATCTTTCCTTTGTGTCTTTACTTTTCTTCATTCTCCCTTGCTCCCGAAGGGCTGAGACCAGTGGAGTATATTAGATGGAGGCTCACAAGATTTTAAGACCCCAGACGCTACTCACCAAAGTAGAATGTAGAACATTTTCTTTATAAACTATGTTACAGGCATTACACTATTTCTTGCTGATTTTCTTAAAACCTTTCCACAACTTTAAAAATATCAATCTTTTCTTAAACTCTTCTCCATTACCCAGTTTGAGCGTGCCATATGTTTTCTTCTGGGCATTTTACCTGTTCACTCTCTTCTCCCCTTGTGCCCTTTCCTCCTCTGCAGCAGAATAAAGTCTGGTAATTTACATAAGATCACTTATGGACAATAAAAAAGCTAGATTTTGGCATATTTGTGTTGTGTGTAAATTTTTTGCTCCGCAATAAACAAAAGCAGAGACAATAGTATTTTGATTTCTAAAATTAAAATACTTTCTCTAATTTAAAAACAAAACTCAAACCAAAACAAAACATTTTCCCATTTCTCCAACAGGTTTCTTCACCGGGAAATAGAGGTGTTTAGGTCAATGTGAAGGAGGGTGCAGTAGTGAAGCATTTGGCTGCTAGCGAAAAGGTCAGCAGTTCGAACCCACCAGTGGCTCCACAGGAGAAAGGTGTGGCAATCTAATTCTGTAAAGATCACAGCCTTGGAAACCCTACGAGGCAGTTCTACTCTGTCCTATGGGGTCGCTATGAGTAGGAATTGACGCAACTTGAAGGCAACAGGTTTGTTTTTTGGTTTTTAAGTCAATGTGCCCTATTACCTAAAGGAGCCTCAGGAGCTCTCCCCTCCCTCTTGGCCCAGGGGTGCCCTGGCTTCCTTCCATGGCTCTGCTTGCCCCCATTTCTGCTTCCATACAGTGCCACACAGTGGAATCTTTGTTTGAATAGGGTTCCTGTGCCAGCTAGAAGCTGGGAGAATTATTACACCTGCACAATTCTGATTTCCTCTTAGCCTCACTTTGTTTTTTGGCTGCTTCTATTGAGTGTGGCCCTTCTTTCTCCTCTTTCTCTGTCACAGCTGCAAAGAATTTTCACAGTGATCCTACATGCCTCTTCTAGTCACAGTTCTTTTCTTATTTCTATGGGATTCAAATGTCTGGGGTCCTTCTTGCATTCTGTATATTACTCTCACAATATGTATGTGATTTAATCTCAATACCACCTAATAGAAATTGACCAGTTGTGTCCTTATTAATAGGTGCTGTTTCTTTCTATTTTTCCAGAAGATTTTTTTTAAGCGTTTCTTCTTATTATTATTTTTTAATTTTATTGTGGCTAAAAAAATAACAAAAGGTTTGCCATTTTGTGGATCAAAGACCTAAATATAAAACCAAAAACTATAAAGATCATGGAAGAAAAAATAGAGGTCAACACTAGGGGCCCTAATATATGGCATTAATAGAATACAAACCATAACTAACAATACACAAACACCAGAAGATAAACTGGATAACTAGGATCTTCTAAAATTAAACACTTATGCTCATCAAAAGACTTCACAAAAAGAGTAAAAAGAGAATCTACAGACTGGGAAAAAAATTTTAGCTATGACATATCCGACAAAGGTCTAAGCTCTAAAATCTATAAGATACTCCAACACCTCAGCAACAAAAAAAGACAAAAGCTCCATTTAAAAAATGGGCAAAAGATATGAACAGACATTTCACCAAAGAAGACACTCAGGTGGCTAACAGACACATGAGGAAATGCTCAAGATCATTAGCCACTAGAGAGGTGCAAATCAAAACTACAATGAGATACTATCTCACCCTGACATTACTGGCACTAATCAAAAACACAGAAAATAACAAATGTTGAAGAGGTTGTGGGGAGATTGGAACTCTTACGCACTGCTGGTGGGAATGTAAAATGGAAAACAACACAGCACTTCCTTAAAAAGCTAGAAATAGAAATACCATACCCAAACTCCATTGCTGTTGAGTTGATTCCAAATCATAGCTACCCTACAGGACAGAGTAGAACTGCCGCATAGGAATTCCAAGGAGCAGCTGGTGGATTTGAACTGCTGACCTTTTGGTTAGCAGCCAAGCTCTTACCCACTGCACTACCAGGGCTCCCTGCTCCTAGGAATATATCCTAGAGAAATGAGCGATCACATGAATAACGTATGCACACCCATGTTCATTGCAGCATTAATTGACAATAGCAAAAAGATGAAACAACCCAAGTGCCCATCAACAGATGAATGGATAAACAAATTATGGTACCTACACATGAAGGAATACTGCACAATGATAAATTACAAGGATGAATGCATGAAACCTCTCACCACATGGCTAAGTCTGGAGGGTATTATCTGAGTGAAATAAGTCAATCACAAAAGGACAAATACTGTATGAGACCACTATTATAAAAACTCAAAGAAGAGTACACACACAGGAAAGAAAAACAAAACAAAACAAAACAAAAACAATTTTTGATGGTTTTGAGGGAAGGGAGCAGGGGGAGGGAAAAACACTAACTAGATAGTAGATAACTGGTAACTTTGGTGAAGGGAAAGACAGTACATGATACAGGGGAAGTCAGCACAACTTGAACAAGGCAAAGTCATGGAAGCTTCATAGACACATCCAAACTTCCCAAGGGACTAAGCTACTGGGTTTAGGGCTGGGGGCCATGGTCTTGAGGGTAAATCTAGACCAACCGGCATGTTGTTGTTGTTAGGTGCTGTCGAATCAGTTCCAACTCAAAGTGACCCTATGCGTAACAGAACGAAACACTGCCCAGGCCTGTGCCGTCCTCACAATCATTGTAGGGCTTGAGCCCATTGTTGCAGCCACTGTCTCAATCCATCTTATTGAGGGTCTTCCTCTTTTTTGCTGACCCTCTACTTTACCAAGCATGATGTCCTTCTTCAGGGACTGATCCCTCCTGATAACATGTCCAAATTATGTGAGACATAGTCTCGCCATCTTTGCTTCTAAGGAGCATTCAGGTTGTACTTCTTCCAAGACAGATTTTTCCTTCTTTTGGCAGTCCATGGTATATTCAATATCCTTCTCCAACACCACAATTCAAATGCATCAATTCTTCTTCAGGCTTTCTTATTCATCAGCCAGCATTCGCATGCATACGAGGTGATTGAAAACGCCACAGCTTGGTCAGGCGCACCTGAGTCTTCAAGGTGACATCTTTGCTTTTTAACACTATAAGAGGTCTTTTGCAGCACATTTTCCCAATGCAATGCATCTTTTGATTTCTTGACTGCTGCTTCCATGGGTGTTGATTGTGGATCCAAGTAAAATGAAACCTTAGGCAACTTCAATCTTTTCTCTGTTTATCATGATCTTGCTTATTGGTCCTGTTGTGAGGATTTTCTTTATGTTAAGATGTAACCCATACTGAAAGCCGTGGTCTTTGATCTTCCATCAGTAAGTGCTTCAAGTTCTCTTCACTTTCAGCAAGCAAGGTTGTGCCATCTGTATAATGCAGGTTGTTAATGAGTCTTCCTCAAATCCTGATGCTCCGTTCTTCTTCATATAGCCCAGCTTCTTGGATTATTTGTTCAGCATACAGATTGAATAAGTATGGTGAAAGGATACAAACCTGGCGCACACCTTTCCCGACTTTAAACCACGCAATATCCCTTTGTTCTGTTTGAATGACTGCCTCCTGACCTACATACAGGTTCCTCGTGAGCACAATGAAGTGCTTTGGAATTCCCATTCTTTGCAACGTTATCCATAATTTGTCATGATCCACACAGTCAAATGCCTTTGCATAGTCAATAAAACACAGGTAAACATCTTTCTAGTATTCTCTGCTTTCAGCCAGGATCCATCTGACATCAGCAATGACATCCCTGGTTCCATGTTGTCTTCTGAAACTGGCTTGAATTTCTGGCAGCTCCTTGTCGATATACTGCTGCAGCCCCTTTTGAATGATCTTCAGCAAAATTTTACTTGTATGTGATATTAATGATGTTGTTTGATAATGTCCACATTTGGTTGCATCACTTCTCTTGGGAAGAGGCATAAATATGAATCTCTTGCAGTCAGTTGGCCAGGTAGCTGTCTTCCTAATTTCTTGGCATAGATGAGTGAGCACTTCCAGCACTGCATCCATTTGTTGAAACATCTCAGTTGGTTTTCCCTCAATTCCTGGAGCCTTGTTTTTAGCCAATGCCTTCAGTACAGCTTGAACTTCCTCCCTCAGTACCATCAGTTCCTGATCATATGCTACCTCCTGAAATGGTTGAACATTGACCAATTCTTTTTGGTATAGTAATTCTGTGTATTCCTTCCACCTTCTCTTGACGCTTCCTGTGTCATTTAATATTTTCCCTGTAGAATCCTTTAATATTGCAACTTGAGGCTTGAATTTTTTCTTCAGTGCTTTCATCTTGAGAAATGTCGAGCGTGTTCTTCACTTTTGATTTTCTATCTCCAGGTCTTTGCACATTTCATTCTAATACTTACTTTATCTTCTCGAGCTGCCCTTTGGAATCTTCTATTCAGCTCTTTTACTTCATCATTTTTTCCTCTCACTTTAGCCATTCGTCATTCAAGAGCAAGTTTCAGAGTCTCTTCTGACATCCATTTTGTTCTTTTCTTTCTTTTCTGTCTTTTTAATGACCTCTTGCTTTTTTCATGTATGATGTCTTTGATGTCATTCCACAACTCATCTATCTTTGGTCATTAATGCACAAGTCATCAAATTTATTCTTGAGATGGTCTCTAAATTCAGGTGGAATATACTCAAGGCTGTACTTTGGTGGTAGTTTATAAAGAAAATGTTCTACATCACGTTGGTGAGTAGCGTCTGGGGTCTTAAAATCTCGTGAGCCACCATTTTAGATACATCTACTGGTCCCATTCCGTCCGGAGCAAAGGAGAATGAAGAAAACCAAAGACACAAGGGAAATATTAGTCCAAAAGACTAATGGACCACAAGTAACACAGCCTCTACCAGCCTGAGCCCAGAAGAACTAGACGGTGCCTGGCTACCACCACCAACCACTCTGATGGGGATCACAATAGGAGGTCCTGGATAGAGCGAGAGAAAAATGTAGAACAAAATTCAAGTTCACACACACGAAAAGACCAGACTTACTGGTCTGACAGATACTCGAGAAACCCCAAGAGTATGGCCCCTGGTCACCCTTTTAACTCAGTTAACTCAAACTGAAATAGCTCCTGAAGTTCACCCATCAGCCAAAGATTAGACAGGTCTATGAAACAGACAATAGCACACATGTGGAAGTGCTTCATAGTTCATTTAAGTATATGAGACTAAATGGGCACACCTGCCCAAAAGCAAAGATGAGAATCCAGGAAGGGGCAGGAAAACAGGGAACCCTGGATGGGGAAGGGGAGGGTGTTGACAGATTGAGGGGTTGGCAACCAATGTCACAAAACAATTTGTGTATTAATTGTTTAATGAGAAACTAATTTGCTCTGTAAACTTTCACCTAAACCACAATTAAAAAAAAAAAAGTTAGCCATTTTAACCATTTTTAAATGCACAATTCAGTGACATAAATTCATTCATCATGCTTTGCAACAATCTCTGTTATCTATTTCCAAAAGTTTTTCCTATCACCCCAAACAGAAGCAATAAGTCTTCATTTCCCCTTCACCCCAGGCCCTGGTAACCATAATAAGATTTTGTCTCTATGCATTTGCCTATTGTCAATATTTCATATAAGTGAGGTCACACAATACTTGTCCTTTTGTATCTGACTTATTTTACTTGCCATGATGTTTTCAAGGTTCATTCATGTCATAGCATGTATCAGAACTTCATTCCTCCTTATGACTAAATAATATTCCATGTATGGATATACCACATTTTGTTTATCCATTCATCTATTGACAGACACCTCGACTGATTCCATATTTTGGCTATTGTGAGTAACGCTTCAGTGAACATTGATGTACGAGTATCTGTTTGAGTCCTTCTTTCAAGTATTTTGGGTTTATACCTAGGAGCGGAATTGCTGGGTCATATAGAAATTCTATGTTTAACTTTTTGAGGAACCACCAAACCGTTTTCCATAGCAGCTGCACTACTTTACATTCCCACTAGCAATGCAGGAGAGTTCCAGTTTCTCCACATCCTCCCTAACACTTGTTATTTTCTCATAATAGCCATCTTTGCGGTGTGAAGTGGTATCTCATTGTGGTTTTGATTTGCATTTCCCTAATGACCAATACAGAGCCCTGGTGGAGCAGTGGTTAAGAGATACGGCTGCTAACCAAAAGGTTGGCAATTCAAATCCACCAACGGCTCTTTGGAAACCCTATGGGGCAGTTCTACTCTGTCTTGTAGGGTCTCTACGAGCTGGAATTGACTCAATGGCAATGGGTTTTTTTGTGGGGGGATGACTAATAATGTTGAGCATCTTTTCATGCACTTGTTAGCCATTTGCATATCTTCTTTGGAGAATAGGTTCTGTTTCTTTTTGAGGTCAGCGTGCTGTAACATGCTTTTTAAAGTTGTTTCATCTGTGACATTTTCATCCTGCCATTGCCGCAGATGCTATTTTTAGGCACATATTTCTAACTTCAAAAGATCACACCCTCTTGAGGTGTGGGGAATAGGGTAACACCTACTCTTTGCTTGGCCAGTTTAGAAAATCTGGACCTGATCATCCACCAATTGTTCCTCAGAGAGTACACTGAAACCTCCACCCACCTAAGCAGAGGCTCAGGCATCTGCAAATTTAAGACTTTGGGGCAAGGGAAAGAGGAGAACTTGACTAGTTATAATACTTATGATCAGAGAAACATACAAACAGAAAGGACTTAGATATTTCTTTAGGAAGGAATCTATGTTAGGTATTCTGGTCTGATGAGAATGACAGAGGACTAGAAAGACGCTTGTAATCTTGTTTGGTTATTGTCTTAATTTCTTAGTGCTGTTATAACAGAAATACCACAAATAGGGGGCTTTAACAGTTTAGGAGGCTAGAAGTTCAGATTCAGGGCACTGGCTCTAGGGGAAGCCTTTGTTTTTTGCAAGCTCTAGGGGAAGGTCCTTGTCTCTTTTCAGCTTCTGTCCCTGGCTTCTTTGGTGATCTTCATGTGGTGCATATCTCCCCCTTCGTTTGTGCTTGCTTCTTCTCTGCCTAATCTGCTCCTTTTATATCAAAAGTGGTCCGCTAAAAACACATCCTACACTGATATGGCCTCATTAACATAACAAAGAAAGCCCTCTCCCCAATGGGATTACATTCACATGTATACTGGTTAGAATTCCAATGCATATTTTTGGTGGACACAATTAAATCCATAACAGTCATACATTTTGGAGTTTTGTAGGCCTCACTTTCTTTGACACTGTCCTTTACTCCTCCTGCTAAAATTTAAGTACATTTACCCTAATCAAGAAGTTGTAGAATCATAGTTACTAACCAGTCTCCCATAAAATGCTTTTTTATATTTGATAATAATTTAGATTTAATTTTCTAAAGACCTTTAATATTAGTGGGACTGTTGGCATACCTTAAAACTAAGGAATCTAAGTGGTGCCTAAAACAACAGCAATAGCAGCAATCATAAAATAGTTAATGCTACTGGGTAATTACCATGTGCTAGACAATGTGCTAAGTGCTTTCCGTATGATTTCATTTAATTTTCACAATGAACCTACAAACCAATAAAACCAAGCCCGTTGCCGTTGAGTCCAACTCATAGCCACCCTATAAGACAGAGTAGAACTGCCCCATAAGGTTTCCAAGCCTGTAATCTTTACCGAAGTGGACTGTCATATCTTTCTCCCTCTAAGTGGCTGGTGGGTTCTAACCACCAACCTTTCGATTAGCAGCTGGGCTTTTAACCACTGCACCACCAGGGCTCCTTAATGAACCTACGGATGGGGAATATTATCATTACCATTTACAGATGAGGAAACTGAGGGTGCTGGATATTTTTGTATTCATATAAATATTCTTGAGCTTTTTTCTGGAACCTAGTTAATTTACTAGCAAACAGTTTGATCCTATTAGATCTTGGTTTTAAGATTTATTACGCAGGACAAGGGCAGCATTTATTCTAGGGTTATTTACAATAAGTGGAGAAAAGATTGAAGTTGTCAAGGATTTCATTTTACTTGGATCCACAATCAACACTCATGGAAGCAGCAGTCAAGAAATCAAAAGAAGCATTGCATTGGGCAAATGTGCTGCAAAAGACTTCTTTAAAGTGTTGAAAAGCAAAGATGTCATCTTGAAGACTAAGGTGCACCTGACCCAAGCCATGGTTTTTCAATTGCCTCATATGCATGGGAAAGATGGACAATGAATAAGAAAGACCAAAGAAGAATTGATGCATTTGAATTGTGGTGTTGGCGAAGAATATTGAATATATCATGGACTGCTAAAAGAACGAACAAATCTGTCTTGGAAGAAGTACAACCAGAATGCTCCTTAGAAGCAAGGATGGCGAGACTATGTCTCACATACTTTGGACATGTTATCAGGAGGGATCAGTCTCTGGAGAAGGACATCATGCTTGGTAGAGTAGAGGGTCAGCGAAAAAGAGGAAGATCTTCAACGAGATGGATTGACACAGTGGCTGCAACAATGGGCTCAAGCATAACAAAGACTGTGAGGATGGCGCAGGACTGGGCAGTGTTTCGTTCTGTTGTACATAGGGTCGCTACGAGTTGGAGCCGACTTCAGGGCACCTAACAACAACAACAACCTGAGATAAGAAGGCGCTCTGGCGGCACAACGGTTAAGCGATTGGCTGCTAACTAAAAGATTGGTAGTTCAAACCTACACAGCAGCTCCAAGGAAGAAAGAGCTGTCATCTGCTCCTGCAAAGATTACAGCCTAGAAAACCCTATGGGGCAGTTCTACTCCATCACATGGGTTTACTATAAGTTGAAATTTGACTCAACGACACCTAAGAACAACAACCTAACTCTTGTGAGTACTCTACCCAAAGTCCTGTGAATTATGAGTTGTTGTTTTTTAAATCTGGTTAGTGGGATCTGTCACCATTCTTGGCCCTATAAGAGCTCCAGTTACTGTCCCCTCTAATCCTTTCAGGTGGTTCTTCCCCAGTGTCATGGATTGAATTGTGTCCCCAAAAATATCTGTCAACTTGATTAATCACTGATTCCCAGTATTGTGTTATTTTCCACCATTTTGCTGTCTGATGTGATTTTCCTATGTGTTATAAATCCTATCTCTATGATGTTAATGAGATGGGATTAGTGGCAGTTATGTTAATGAGGCAGGACTCAGTCTACAAGATTGGACTGTTTTAAGCCAATCTCTTTTGAGATATAAAAGACAGAAATGAGCAGAGAAACAGGAGGACCTCATACTATGAAGAAAGCAGTGTCAGGAGAAGAGTGTGTCCTTTGGACCTGGGGTCCATGCCCTGAGAAGCTCCTAGTTCAGGGGAATACTGATGACAAGGACTTTCCTCCAGAGCCGACAGAGAGAGAAAGCTTTCCCTGGAGCCGATGCCCTGAATCTGGACTTCTAGCCTACTTGACTAAGAGAGAATAAACTTCTGTTTGCTGAAGCCATCCATTTGTGATACTACACGCATGTGAAGAAACTACCTAAGGCTCGGTGTCTTAGTCATCTAGTGTTGCTATAACAGAAATACCACAAGTAGATGGCTTCAACAAACAGAAGGGCCTTGCCATCTTCTTAGACTTTTTTTTAAAGTAATTTTTTTATTGTTGTGCTTTAAATGAAAGTATACAATTCAAGTTAATCTCTCATACAAAAATTTATACATACATTATTTTGTGACCCTGCTTGCTCTTTCTATACTGTGACAGCACACTCTTCCTTTCCACCCCGGATTTCCCGTGTCCATTCAACCAGCTCCCGACCCTTTCTGCCTTCTCATCTCGCCTCTGGACAAGAGCTGCTCATTTAATCTCATGTATCTACTTGAGCTAAGAAGCACACTCTTCACGAGTATCATTTTATGTCCCATGGTCCAGTCTAATCTTTGCCTGAAGAATTGGCCTGGGGAATGGTTTTACTTTTGGGCTAACAGAGAGCCCAGAGGCCACTTCTTCTAGGGTCTGTCCAGTCTCAATTAAACCATTAAGCCTGGTCTATTTACTAGAATTTGAGTTCTGCACCCAACTTTTGTTCTACTCCATCAGGGACTCTCTGCTGCATTCCCTGTCAGGGCGGTAGTTGTGGTAGCCGGGCACCATCTAGTTCTTCTGGTCTCAAGCTGATGAAATCTCTGGTTTAGGGGGCCCTTTCTGTCTCTCGGGCTAATACTTTCCTTGTGTCCATGGTGTCCTTCATTCTCCTTTACTCCAGGTAGGTTGGGACAATTGATGCATCTTAGATGGCTGCTCGCTAGCTTTTAAGACCCCAGATGCCACTTACCAAAGTGGGATGCAGAACTTTTTCTTAAAAAACTTGTTATGCCAATTGACCTAGATGTCCCCTGAAACCATGGTCCCCAGACCCCCGCCCCTGCTATTCTGTCCTTCTAAGTATTTGGTTGTATTCAAGAAACTTCTTAGCTTTGGTTTAGTCCAGTTGTGCTGACTTCCCCTGTAGTGTGTGCTGTCCTTCCCTTTACCAAAGATAATTCTTGTCTACTTTCTAGTTAGTGAATAGCCCTCTCCCTCCCTCCCCACCCTTGTAACCATCAAAGAATGTTGTCTTCTGAGTTTAAACCTTTTATTGGGTTTTTGTATTAG
The DNA here is from genome assembly GCF_000243295.1 of Trichechus manatus latirostris. Lineage (NCBI taxonomy): Eukaryota > Metazoa > Chordata > Mammalia > Sirenia > Trichechidae > Trichechus > Trichechus manatus. Next base: position 1,089,489 of record NW_004444100.1, on the reverse strand, counting down.
TGGTCTTATTCAATATTTGTTCTTTTGTGACTAAATTCACTCAGCATAATACCTTCCGGTTTCCTCCATGTTATAAGATGTTTTACAGTTTCATCGTTGTTCTTTATCGTTGCATAGTATTCCATTGTGTGAATACACCATAATTTGTTTATCCATTCATCTGTTGATGGGCACCTAGTTTTTTTCCATCTTTTTGCTATCGTGAACAATGCTGCAATAAACATGGGTGTGCATATATCCATTCATGTGACATCTCTTAATTCTCTAGGATATAGTCCAAGGAGTAGGATTGCTGGATCATATGGTAATTCTATTTCCAGCTTTTTTTTTTCCCTTGTACCGGTATCACAGTTTTATTAGCCATATCTTTAACATATGCTTAAATAGCCTCTCGATTTCAACAATTTCTGAGTTTCTTCACCTATTCATTCTTCCAAGTGACTTTGAGAATCATTTTTTAAAGTTCAAAAATCACCCCAAAACAACCCACTGAGATTTTGATTCAAATGTCATTAAAATATTTGAGAAGACAACATGGTATCTCTGCCCAACATGAAGGTTCATCTCTCCATCTATGTATCTTCTTTTTCTTTTTTTTTTTTCTAATTATACTTTAGGTGAAGATTTGCAGAACAAATAGTTTCTCATTAAACAGTCAGTACACATATTGTTTTATGTCATTGGTTAACAACACCATGACATGTCAACCCTCTCTCTTCTCGACCTTTGTTTTTTCAAGAAAATATACGTAGCCAAAGATGCCCCATTTCAAAAATTTCTACAT
>NW_004444100.1:1086507-1087680 GCF_000243295.1 Trichechus manatus latirostris | reverse complement strand
GAGATGGTATCTCATTGTAGTTTTGATTTGCATTTCTCTAATGACTAATGATCCTGAGCATTTCCTCATGTGTCTGTTAGCCACCTGAATGTCTTCTTTGGCGAAGTGCCTGTTCATATCTTTTACCCACTTTTTAATTGGGTTGTTTGTCCTGTTGTTGTTGAGTTTTGCATTATCTTGTAGATTTCAGTGATTAGACGCTAATCAGTTTTGTCGTAGCCAAAATTTTTTCCCAGTCTGTAGGTCGTCTTTGTACTCTTTTGGTGAAGTCTTTTGATGAGCATAAGTGTTTTATTTTTAGGAGCTCTCAGTTATCTAGTTTCTCTTCTGGTGTTTGTGCATTGTTACTTATGGCTTGTATTCTGTTTATGCCATGTATTAGGGCTCCTAGCATTGTCCCTATTTTTTTTTTCCATGATCTTTATCGTTTTCTATTTTATATTTAGGTCTTTGATCCATTTTGAGTTCATTTTTGTGCATGGTGTGATGTATGGGTCTTGTTTCAATTTGTTGCAGATGAATGGATATCCAGCTTTGCCAGCACCATTTGTTACAGAGACTGTCTTTTCCCCAGTTCATGGCTTTGGGCCTTTGTCAAATATCAGCTGCTCATAGGTGGATGAATTTATGTCTGGATTCTCAATTCTGGTCCATTGGTCTATGTATCTGTTGTACCAGTACCAGGCTGTTTTGACTATCATGGTGATATAATAGGTTCTAAAATCACGTAGTGTGAGGCCTCACACTTTGTTCTTCTTCTTGAATAATGCTTTGCTTATCTGAGGCCTCTTCCCTTTCCATATGAAGTTGGTTGTTTGTTTCTCCAACTCACTAAAAAATTCCGGTGGAATTTGGATGGGGATTGCATTGTATCTGTAGATCACTTTGGGTAGAATTAACATTTTCACCATGTTGAGTCTTCCTATCCATGAGCAAGGTATGTTTTTCCACTTAATGCAGGTCTCTTTTGATTTCTTGCAGTAGTGTCTTGCAGTTTTCTTTGTATAGGTCTTTCACGTCTCTGGTTAGATTTATTCCTAACTATTTTGTCTTCTTGGGGACTATTGTAAATGGTATTGATTTGGAGATTTCCTCTTCAAAGTTCTCTTTGTTGGTGTAGAGGAATCCAACTGATTTTTTATGTTTATCTTGTATCCTGATACTTTGCTGAAA
>NW_004444100.1:1082273-1085793 GCF_000243295.1 Trichechus manatus latirostris | reverse complement strand
TCTGGGCCAGGGCTTTTTTTTTGTTGGGAGTTCTTTAATTACCTTTTCAATCTCTTCTTTTGTTATAGGTTTATTTGGTTGTTCTACCTCTGTCTATGTTAGTTTAGGTAGGTAGTGAGTTTCTAGAAATTTGTCCATTTCCTCTAGGTTTTCAAATTTGTTAGAGTATAATTTTTCATAGTATTCCATTATGATTCTTTTAATTTCAGTTGTGATCTCACCCATCTCATTTCTTATACGGGTTATCTGCTTCCTCTTCTGTTTTTCTTTTGTCAGTTTGGCCAATGGTTTATCAATTTTGTTGCTCTTTTCAAAGAACCAGCTTTTGGTTTTCTTGACTCTTTCAATTGTTTTTCTATTCTTATTTCATTTAATTCTGCTCTAATTCTCATTATTTTCTTTCTTTTGGCACCTGAGGGCTTCTTTTGCTGCTCTCTTTCTACTTGTTCCAGTTGTATGGTTAATGTTTTAATTATGGCCCTTTCTTCTTTTTTGGATGTGTGCATTTATTGCTATAAACCGACCTCTGAGCACTGCTTTTGCTGTGTCCCAAAGGTTCTGGTAGGATGTGTTTTCATTCCCATTTGATTCTATGAATTTCTAATTCCATCCTTAATTTCTTCTATAATCCAGTAGTTTTTGAGCAAGGTGATGTTCAGTTTCCACATGTTTGATTTTTTTCCCTTGCTTTTTCTGTTATTGATTTCTACTTTTATGATCAGAAAAGATGCTTTGTAATATTTTGATGCTTTGGATTCTGCTAAGTCTTGCTTTATGGCCTGATATGTGGTCTATTCTGGAGAATGTTCCATGTGCATTGGAAAAGAAAGTATACTTGGCTGTTGTTGGGTGGAGTGTTCAGTATATGTCCATGAGATCAAGTTGGTTAATTGTGGCATTTAGATCTTCCATGTCTTTACTGAGCTTCTTTCTGGATGTTCTGTCCTTCAGCAGAAGTGGTGTGTTGAACTCTCCTACTATTATTATGGAGCTGTATATCTCTCTTTTCAATGCTGTTAGAGTTTGTGTTATATATTTTGGAGCCCTGTGGTTGGGTGCATAAATATTTATTACAGTTATGTCCTCCTGGTGTACTGACACTTTAATCATTATATAGTGTCTTTCCTTATCCTTTGAGGTGGATTTTACTTTCAAGTCTATTTTGTCAGAGATTAATATTACCATTCTTGCTCTTTTTTGAGTGTTGTTTGCTTAATATATATTTTTTTCCATCCTTTGAGTTTTAGTTTGTGTCTTTAAGTCTAAGGTGTACCTCTTGTAGGCAGCATATAGGCGATCGTGTTTTTTAATCCATTCTGCCACTCTCTCTTTATTGGTGCATTTAGTGCATTTAGTCCATTTACATTCAGCATAATTATTGATAGGTATGAGTTTAGTGCTGTCATTTTGATGTCTTTTTTTGTGTGTTGTTGACAGTTTCTTTGTTCCACTTAATTTTCTGTGCTGTGTCGTTTTTCTTTTTGTATTTTCTTTTCATCTTTTTCATTATTGTTGATTTTGTGTTTGCTGAGCCTTTATATTTTTCTTATTTTTTATTTTGATGAGTAGTGTTGTTAGTTTACTTTGTGGTTACCTTAATATTTACCCCTATTTTTCTAAGTTTATACCAGTCTTTTATTTCTTTAAATTGCCTTGACTTCCTCTCCATATGCAAAATCTATGTCTACGTTTTTTAGTCTCTCTTTTTTGTTTTAATGTCATCTTTTACATATTGATATCTCTGTTTCCCTATTTTCAGTGTTTTAGCTTTGATTTATTTTTGTGACTTCCCTATCTGAGTAGGTATTTAGTTGCCCAGTCCTGTGTTCTAGTCTTACATTGTTATCTGATGTTATTGATTTTCTAACTGGAGGACTCCCTTTAGTATTTCTTGTAATTTTGGTTTAGTTTTTGTGAATTCCCTAAACTTCTGTTCATCTGGAAATGCCCTAATTTCGCCATTATATTTGAAAGACAATTTTGCTAGATATATAATTCTTGGCTGGCAATTTTTTTCCTTCAAGGCTTTATCTATGTCACCCCACTGCCTTCTTGCCTGCATGGTTTATGCTGTGTAGTCCAAGTTTATTCTTATTGACTCTCCTTTGTAGATGAGTTTCCATTTTTCCCTAGCCACTCTTAAAATCCTCTCTTTATCTTTGGTTTTGGCAAGTTTGATTATAATATGTCTTGGTGACTTTCTTTAAGGATCAACCTTATGTGGGGTTCAATGAACATCTTGGATAGATATCTTGTCATCTTTCATGATATCAGGGAAGTTTTATGTCAACAAATCTTCAACAATTTTCTCTGTATTTTCTGTTATCCCCCCTGTTCTCGTACTCCAAACACTTGTAGGTTATTCCTCTTGATAGAGTCCCACATAATTCTTAGAGTTTCTTCATTTTTTTAAATTTTTTTACCTGATTTTTCGTCAAATAAGTTGGTGTCAAGTGCTGCATCTTCAATCTCACTAATTCTGACTTCTACTGCCTCAATTCTGCTCCTATGACTTTCTATTGAGTTGTCTAATTCTGAAATTATATTGTTAATCTTCTGGATTTCTGACTGTTGTCTCTCTATGGAGTCTTTTAGCCTATTAAATTTGTCATTAAGCTCTTGAATAACCTTTTTAAGTTTTCTCTGCTGCTTTGTCTGTGAGTTCCTTGGCATTCCCTGCATTTTGAAAGATTTCCTTCCTAATATCTTGAAGAGTTCTGTATATTAGTCTTTTGTATTCTGCCTCTGGTAATTCCAAGAAATTCTCTTCCTCCATAAAATTTATTGATTCTTTATTTCAGGAGCTTGCTGAAGCCATCATGGTCTGCCTCTTTATGTGATTTGTTATTGACGGTTATCTCCAAGCCAGGAGGAGAGCAGTAGAAGATGCCAGAAAGGAAAAGAGAATAGGCAAGAGCAGGTTGGGCATTAGGCTATTGTTAGGACTTTGAATTTTACTCTGAGTGCAACAAAAAGTCCTTAAGAGAGAAATTATGTTGCTAGTGACCCACAAATTCAAGCTCAAATGCACTGTGCTCAAGTATAATCTATCAGGTGCTTATGTTGACTATCCTAGGGTCAGAAAAGCTCTAAAAATAGACCAGCAAGTAACACTTTTTGACAGAAAAGATACATCTATTTATAGGACTCTCACTTTTGTGATTTCTAAACTCTGTCTCAGTTCTTGCTGTTATGACTCTACCACTGTCAACATTCTTTTTTGATGCACTTAGAAATGAGATAGAAAGGTTATTTTTAAGTCATACATGTGTCAATAAATCTTTGGAGGATGCTTTGGATTTGTGCATTGTGCATCCTTTTGTTCCTGTTCTTTTTGCCGGGCCAAGAGTGATGGGGAGCCCAACAGAAGGCTGCTTTCCATCATCCTTCGTGGTGGGCTATTATGGAAAACCTGCTTCTAACTTTTTTTTTTTAAATATTTTATTGTACTTCAGGTGAAGGCTTACAGAACAGATAGTTTCTCATGTAACAGTAACACACATGCTGTTTTATGACATTG
>NW_004444100.1:1059183-1081049 GCF_000243295.1 Trichechus manatus latirostris | reverse complement strand
GTTGCATAGTACTCCATTGTGTGTATGTACCATAGTTTGTTTATCCATTCATCTGTTGATGGGCACCTACGTTGTTTCCATCGTTTTTCTATTGTGAACTAACTTTTTTTTTTTTGAAGTCATGGTTAGAGTACCATATTCTTTGCAGATTTTGTTGATAATAAACTTTTCTTTGCCAAAGAATGAAAGGTCAATATGTGTGATAGCAACTTGTCAAACCTGAAAATACTAAAATAACCAAAACGCTATAAAGCAATATATAGTATTAATAGTGAATAGTAGCTATTGAATTGTGCAACGATTTTAATAAACCTATATTCTCACACTGCCCAAAAGAAGATCTTGGAATCACACATAAAACCAAAAAAACCTGTTGCTGCTGAGTCAATTCAGACCCACAGTGACCCTATAGGGCAGAATACAACTGCCCCATAGGGTTTCCAAGGAGTGGCTGGTGGATTCGAACTGCAAACCTTTTGGTTAGCAGCTGATCTCTTAAGTACTGCGCTACCAGGGCTCCAGGAATCATACATAAGTAATGTTTATTTATTCACGTAGAGGCAAGATGGTACAGTGGAAAGACCACTGGGTTTGTAGTTCAAGGACATGAGTCAGGCCCAGGTTTGCTACTTCTTACCTTGGTGACTGTCTTAGTTATCTAGTGCTTTTATAACAGAAACACTGCAAGTGGGTGGCTTTAACAAACAGAAATTTATTTTCTCAGAGTTTAGGAGGCTACAAGTCCAAATTTAGGGTGCTGATTCTAAGGGAAGGCTTTCTTTCTCTGTTGGCACTGGGGAAAGGTTCTTGTCGCTTTTCAGCTTCTGTTCCTTGGTGAGCACGGTGATCTTCATGCGACATGGCGTCTATCTTCCCACAGTTGTGCTTCCTTTTTTTCTTGAGCCTAATTTGCTCTTTTATATCTCAGAAGAGATTGATTTAAGACACACCCTACTGCCTCAGTAACAGAACAAAGAAAGCCCATTTCTAAATGGGGTTATAACCAGAGGTACAGGAGTTAGTATTTACAACACATATTTTTGGGAACCATATTTCAATCCATAACAGTGACCTTGGGCATGTCACTTAACCTCTCTCAGTCACAGCTTTCTCATAGTCAACTGGAGCAAATAAGACTTCCTCTACCCCTTACAGAAGTGCTGGGAAGACTAAGTAAGGGAATGTCTTTGTGAAAACCGAAACCAACCCAGTTGCCATCAAGTTGACTCCAACTCATGGTGACCCCATGTGTGTCAGAGTAGATCTATGTTCCATAGGGTTTTTAATGGCTGATTTTTTTGGAAGTAGATTGCCAAACCATTCTTTTGAGATGCCTCTGGGTGGACTCAAACCACCAACCTGCTTTGTGAAGTACTGTGTGAAATTAGATATTGTTATAATGTATATGCAAGGGCTATAAAATGTCACAAAAATGTAAGTTTTAGTATTCCTTAGGTTCTTTCCTTTTGTTGCATCCCTTCTTTTTTCCTTAGGTCACTCCTTTGTCTCTTATTCTCTGTAGTGTCCACCCACAAGCCTCAAATCTTCCCTGAGCCCTACTCTGCAGTGTGGTGAGAGGCCGCACAGATAGTGGGAAACACATGGGCTTTGGCATCCCATATAGATTGGAATCTTCTGCCTTTTACAAGCTGTGTGCCATTGGGCACATGATTAAACTTCCCTGAGCCTTATTTGGATTCTTTCTCTGTAACATGGAGCAATACCACTTTCTCTGAAGACTTAGTCTGGCTGGTCAGAGTAGGCACTACTCTTGCCCCGTGTAAACACCAGTTACTATCTCCTCTAATCCTTTCAGGGTCTTCAAATATAATATGAAGCATTTAGTTATGCCCCCCCCCCATTTTAGGATATAAAAATTACCTTCCTCCAACCAGCCTATGAAATATTAAATTGTATTTCAATGAATTTAAGATGTCACTTGTTGGAAGTTTCACCATTATTTATTTACTACTAAGAAAGGAGAAAAAGCACTGCTAATTAAACTATGATGTAATGCTTTCTTAACATTTAGCACTTGGTTATTGCTTTGCAAGAAAATATGTAATTTTTTTCATTCCTTCAAAGACAAATATTTACTTTTATAGCATCAAAATTTCCACCACCCATCTGTCAGTTTGTGGAACTGTGGTGGCTTGCATGTTGCTATGATGCTGGAAGCTATGCTACAAGTATTTCAGATACTAGCAGCGTCATCCATGGCGGACAGGTTTCAATGGAGCGTCCATACCAAGATGGACTAGGACGAATGGCCTGAAAATCTACCTCTGAAAATTAATCAGTGAAAACCCTACGGATCACAACAAAACATTGTCTGATACAGTGCTGGAAGATAAGCCCCCTAAGTTGGAAGACACTCAAAATGCATAGTGGCCACTACAACGGACTTGGGCATACCAACGATCATGAAGATGACACAGGACTGGGCAACATTTCATTCTGTGGTACATGGGGTCACCAGAAGTCAGTGCCAATTTGACAGCAACTGACAGCAACAATGTATCAAATTCAGACCCCACTGCTGCTCTGTGTCTTTCTGTGAACACAGTAACTTTTCTTTCAATGCTGAATTATACTGTCATTTTTCTGAAGACACATTAAAACAGCAATTAAACTCAACACCTGTAGTAAAAGCATGCACACAGTTCAATTGAAGTGATGGCATCATTAACAGTTATGAACCAGTTGGTGACCGCACAGGAAGGGACAACTGCATCTGGACTGCTGACTGGGTAACTGCAACTGTAAGACTGCATGTAAGACACACTCTGTATTCAGAGCAACTAAGGTTAGGAATCCCAATTTTTTTTTCTCCCGTAGAACAGATACAAAGGTAAGCCACAGAGAGCTCAAAGAGACCTGTAGTTCTCTGCTCATTTCGCTCATTGAATATGCTTGGGCATCAGATATGGCAGCTAGGGTTCTTTTGGGTGGGAGAGGACTTGAATTTTAAGAGAAAATAACTGCCATGCCAGTGCTTGGGAATTGCGGCTCTCAATTATGTTTTTGGGTAGATCGATTGTTAGAATGTTCTCCCATACATTACACAGAAGCAGCCTCCCTAAACTATCCACTTAAAGGTCTTAGTCTGCTGTCTGGACTTGTGTGGGATAAACTGAATTCCTCATGCCCATGTACTCTTTAAAATATTGTCAGATCATTGCTCATTCTTCAGTTTCCTCATTTCTTCATCTATTTCTCAAAGGTTCTGAAGGCTCAAGATAACTAACTTTAACATTATTCAGAGTACTGCACATGCATTTATTATTTGATAAATAATAATGCAACAGCTACCACTTCCAGAGTGCCTCTACAGCTGTCATTGTGCTAAGCACTCTATTTATATGAGTATATATATATATATATATATTTTGTTCATGACAATCATCTGAAATACATATAATTATTGCCTCATTTTAATTTTGAAAAAACCTGAAGCTTAGGGAGGATTCATAACTTTCCCGAGGACATACAACTAATAAGTGGTGGATCTGAGTTTCAAAACCAAATGTCTCTGCAATTAATACTGATTTTTATACATTTCTGTATAAGAGATATGTGAAAATGATATAATAAACATACATCCAAATGAGTAGAGAATTATCTTTCAAATTATTGCCCCCAAGGATATTAAGTACTTATTCTAATGGTTCTCCTGTTACTTAGGACCCTTTTGGAACTCCCCTTTAGAATTGGCTTCAGGATCTGTGTTTTGAGTATCTTTTGTATTCGTCGCTATTGTCCTTTGAAGCCAGATGTGACTGTTTAAAAGACCTTAAGGAGGCAAGTCTGCTGACTAAGGTGTAGGATGAGTATGATCAACAGAGAGATATAGTTTCTAGAACAAAAAGAAATGACCACAGTTTTCCTGAAGTAGCTGTAAACCAAACCAAAGCAGAGGCATCTTTGGACTATGTATGATCTTCCTTGGGTGATGATGATTTTGAGGGATAGAAGACATTTATAGAAATGCAACTACTGGAGATTAAAAAACAGCCAGGACCTACAGCAACTTCATTTATCAGTATTTGCAGTTTGAGTTGCACGTAAGTTTTGTTTGTACACATCAGGGACCACAGATTGGCTGCTCAAGACTGTACATGGCTCCTGGAGGTATTTTGTGTGGTCTTTTTTACTGCACCCACAAGTGTATTAATAGGCTATGTAATTAGGCAGATTTTGGGCTTGGTGGCAATATAAGCAATTTGGCTCTGATTGTCTATATACACCCACTCAGGGTGTTAATCCCACGCCCTCTGACAGCATTTGAGCTTTTGACTCCTGGTGTTCACATTCTTTTCTTTCTATGGAATTTTGAATACTAGGCATTCCTCTGCTCAAATACGTTTAGGTTTTTCATGTCCCAGTTCAAACATCCCTTAAGCTACTCTAAAAATAATTCCCCCCCTTTTTTTTTAACAAAATTTTAGTGGACCTCATTTCGCACTTCCCAGCAGCTATGTTCTGTTGTAGCTCTTTGTGAGCAGTTCTCGTTTCATTTGACGGGGTGTGTCCTTCACCAAACCTCTCCTTTAAGACCAGAAGAGGTCCTCCTGTGGAAAAAAGCCTTGGGGCCTTCAAAGAGACCTACTCCCTTTATGAAATAGGAGAACACACCCCTAAGTTATTGTCTCCTTCACCTTATACTTCTTTTCTTTTTCTTTGCTCCTTTGGCAGTCTTACGTACCTTGATCTAGAGCTTAGTCTCGGGTTCTAGTGCTAGATCTCAAACCTTACCTAGTCTTGAAGAATCTCTCAGAACTCACAACCAGATTCCTAATGTTGATTTGCCCTTGTTACTATGTAGCTCTATTCATGCTATGCTGTGGTGACCAGTCTCTGCTTCTTTGCTATGTCTACCTCTTATGTTGAGGATGATACCTGACATAAACCACACTCATTGGCATAGGGAGAATTGGGACAGAATTAAAGATGGGAGTCCATGGGGCATTCTCCTTGGTGGCTCCGTAGTACCTAGCACAGTTTTTTGCATAGATAGGTCCTTAATAAACATTTGTTAATAGGGGAAGAGGTGGAGCCAGAAAATGGATTTGGCAAGGGATAAATATAAAACCATTTGGAGTTATGAGCAGGTCACAGAGGGTTTGCCATTCTCCTCCTTGGTTTAAGTTTTCTGAGAAGGAGATTTTTCATATGGGGATTAAATTTATATATATATATATATATATCCATGGTCTCCTAGAGATCAGGCTGTTTCATTGGCATGACATGCCATGAGCGTTAAAAGAATGAAATCTGTTGTGATACGCAGCTGAAGTTCTGAATTTTTTTTTGTTATTGAAACAGTAGCCCAACCTTACCAGTAAACTTGAGCTCTTACTTAACGTCACAAATGGTGTGGTCCACTTTTTTTTTTGATTATAAAGCAAGTTCTAAAAAATAGAGCAAACAAAGTGACCTTCTTGTATATTAACTGTAAGTTATCTGTCATAGCATCATTGGAGAGGTGGCTTTGAGGGCTAAAGTAAGTAGGTCATCTCTCATCTAACCAACACAGGCAGCTCTCTGGCTGCTATTAGTGACATAAACCCAGAGTGGGGCGGAGGGAAATGTGGGTGAATTGCACTTTGAGGTCTGGGTTGCTATTTGTCACTCTGTCTTTTGCCATTGCCAAGCACAAGCAATCTTTCTTCACCAAAAGTTGCTGCTCAAAAGTGACCTTGACCCAAGCTGTGGACAGCCTTTTTGTCAAGGCAGCGTGGCTCAAAGCAACAATTCCAGTAAGTATCAGACATTGCTTAGAACACTCATAATCTTGGATAAAACTTATTTCTCTTTTTTTTTAATTCTAGGAAGACAGCATCAAAAATATAAGACTATTAAAAAAGAAAACAAAAAAGCTGTTTATGGTAAGCCAGAGAGTCTTTTTCTTTTTCACTTTTCTACTTATTTGATGCTTTTTTTCCTGCAGTTTTTTTTTTCCAGATGCCCATTAAACAGTAATCAGGGGGATGTGTCAGTGACATTTAAAAAATAAAACTATTAATGGTTTACTTTATGCAATGTCTTGTATCTTATTTATAGAAAAATTGCCAATTTCAAGAACAACTTCGGTCCTTTTTCATGGAAGATGTTTTTGGCCACCTCCAATTACAAGTTTGCAAGGAAATACACTTTGTGGACGACTTCTGTAGCCTTAGGCAGAAACTGAGTCACTGCGTAAGTATGTACAGCAATATACATATAATCATTCCCTCATGATATGATTTCCAAGTAATCCATTCATTTATTTAACAAATATTTCTTGGGCACCAACTGTGTGCCAGGCACTATTCTAGACTGCTGTTTTTCTTTCTTTCTTTTTGAAACCCCCCTAATAGGAGTTTTTAGACTGTCTTTTTCTTATCTATTTATTTCAGTTTTATAGTCGTACCCTTTTCAAAGCATAGTCTTGGGTAAAACAAACCAACCAACAAAAATAAAGAGGGGGGTTTGTCTTCCTCAGTACCAAAATTATTTGAAGTCACAGTAATGTCATTGTTACAGGAAGCAATGGGGAATTAACTAAGAAGATAAAAGTGACCACATTTCTACAAAAGCATCCACAATGATAATAGACCAGTGCGGGGGAGTGGGGGGGGAACAAAGCTGGGCTCTGTGCAATGTTAATCAAATTGCTTCTGTGAGGAATGTTGAATCTTTCCTGTGACTTTGTTTGGGCTCCACATACATTTTCTCGAGCCTCCTGTGGTTTTGCCTTGCAGATGGTGCAAAGTAGGGTAGTTCTTGGGATGCCAGATGGAGAAGAACTTTCTTCCCTTGGGAGTCCCGGTCATAGAGGCTTTAACACTGGGCAGTTTAAGGTTGATTTTTTATTAAAAAGTTAGGATGTCTTCTTCTTGGGTCCATTAAGTGCCCCGTAACCCAAATTCCAGCACATAGTACAGTGGTATTTTTGAGCTTGAGCTAGTCGGTTAGGCAGAAAATGTTGGAAAATTTACATTCTCTTTTTCTTTGGTTAGTTTGTGTTGAATTTTTTTCCTTTTTTAGGACTTAGGTTCATGGTCTTTCATAAACTCTTATACTCCATTAAAATAACAGCAATACAATTTACAAACTAGTACCTCTTTGTAGAACACGGGGAGAATGGTCTGGATCATATTTCTTTGCCTAAAATAATGGAAAGATCAACATTTATCTTTGGTTCATTCTATACTTAACCTATCAAAAACCAAACCCATTGTCATCGAGTCAATTCTGACTCATAGCGACCCTACAGGACAGAGTAGAACTGCCCCATAGGGTTTCCAAGGAGCGGCTGGTGGATTTGAACTGCTGACCTTTTGGTTAGCAGCTGAGCTCTTAACCTCTGCGCAACTAGGGCCCCACTTAATCTATTAAGCCATATTATTAAGACAGTGAATAGTTACAAATATTCGCATAAATTTAAGTTGAATGATTATTTTATTTTTCCATTATGACCAGCTGGTTAGGTTATTTATTATCACCCCAGAAGAGAGAGTTCTTGTCACTAAAAGACTCTAAGAGGAAGAGAATAATCCATTGAAAGACTCGATATTAGGGGAAAATTATGAAAACTATGGCAGTCACTGTAGGCTTAGGTGAAGTCATCCAAAGAGACAATAGAGTCCTTCCCAGTTCGGTATCTGAAGGACAAGGAGCCTCTGCAGCCTTTTTAAAATGGGATTTCTAAAAAGTTCCTTCTATTTTCCTGTTTACCAGAGTCCTGTGTTTCTCTGTTTAGATGCATTAGTCATCCTATTTAATGTTATTACAAGTGAGTGAAATTTGTTAATAATGGTTAGACACTAGAAAAAATCCTAATGTGATATACAGTACAGTGTATCTGGATAGCTGGAACCCCCGAATTCACATTTGTTTCTACCATTGATTCTATTTCCTTCACTCAAATAGTTGCAGAATACATGATGATAGTTACAACCCAAACAAGCAGTATGCCAAATGAAAAGCTTAGAAAATATACATCTGTCTAGGAACTTTGGGATTTTTGAAGAAATTTAAAAAAATATTTTTTAAGATTTTTTTTTTCCCCTAAGAAATCTCAATCTGTCAAATGAGATGCTGTTTTTGGACTTCAGCCACAGTAACTCGGAGCAGAGTGGCACTTTCTCACTGGTTGTTGAGGTTTACCAAAGAAGCTGGCTCCCCCTTATGGCCAAATATGAACACATCATCCAATCAACTTTCTACACAAAAACCAAGCCTGTTGCTGTCAAGATTCTGACTCCTAGCGACCCTGTAGGACAGGGTAGAACTGTGCTGTAGAGTTTCTAAGGCTGTAGGCTTTACAGAAGCAGACTGCCACATCTTTCTCCCGTGGAGCAGCTGGTGCCCGCGGAGCAGCTGGTGGGTTCAACCTGCTGACCTTCCCATTAGCAGCCAGTGCTTAACCACTGCATCACCGGGAGCCACCTAATTTGGGGCTTTCTTTATCACATTTATTACATTCACAAGCTATGGAGTTTATGCCCTGGAGTAAACCAGCAACTCCTGTGAAACTGTGAAAAAGAAAGTGATAGGAATAACCTAAGCTTTAGAAAGTCTCCTCAGACATTGCTTTAGGAAAACAGTGTTTAATCTTTCGGCCAATCATACTTCTGTATTTTTGGCAACAGAGGCTGCTATCTGTTTAACATAAATTTACTGAGCATTTGCTCTATGAAGAACTCTAAACTTGTAGTTGGGGCAGAATTTAGCAGCAAGAAGTTATAAAACATGAAGTAAGCAACATTAATTTAAATGTGATATTTTCATAATTAAAAATGGACACTAATCACAATCAATATATAAACAGCCAATATATAGAAAATGTTGACTTGATTCCAACTCATGCCTACCCGTGTATGTCAGAGTAGATATTTCACAAAAAATAACTCAGTGACTGATTTTTTCAGAAGTAGATCTCCAGACCTTTCAATGGCTGATTTTTTCCGAAGTAGATCTCCAGGCCTTTCTTCTGAGGTGCCTTTCTTCTCTAAGAAACCTTTCTTTTTCTAAATAGATTTTGTTTTTTAGGGCAGTTTTAGATTTGCGGAAATTGTGTGGAAAGTACAGAGTTCCCATATACCCTATTCCCCTCTGCACACAGTTTATCTGATTATTAACATCTTGCATTGGTGGGGGATATTTGTTACAATTCATGAGCCAGTATCGATACATTACTATTAACTAAAGTTCATATAGGATTCATCTTTGTGTTGTATAGTCCTATGGGTTTTGACAAATACATAACATCATGTGTCCACCATTTGAGTATAATACAGAACAGTTTCATTGCCCTAAAAACACCCCTAGCTCTACCCATTCATTCCTTACCCCCTACTCCGGAATCCCTGGCAACTACTGATCTTTTCACTATTTCTATAGTTTTGCCTTTTCCAGCATGTCATATACTGAGAATCATACAGTATGTAGTTTTTCAGACTGGCTTCTTTCACTTAGCAATCCGCATTTAAGGTTTCTCTACGTCTTTTTATAGCTTGATAACTCATTTATTTTTATCCCTTGTATGGATGTGCCATAGTTTGTTTATCCATTTACCTATTGGAGGACATCTTCATTATTTCCAATTTTTTGGCAATTATCAACAAAGCTGCCATAAATATTCATGTATAGGTTTTATGCGGACATACATTTTCATCTCTTTTGGAAAAATACTTAGGGGCATGATTGCTTGATCTTATGCCAAACCTATGTTTAGTTTTCTAAGAAACCGACATGCTGTCAGTATTTTGGATTTTAGACATTCTGGTAAGTATGTAGTGGTCTATCATTGTTGTTTTAATTTGCAATTCCGTAATGACCTATCAGAGCCCTGGTGGCCAGTGGTTAAGAGCCACGGCTGCTAACCAAAAGGGTGGCAGTTCAAATTCACCAGCCACTCCTTGGAAACCCTATGGGGCAGTTCTACTCTGTCCTACAGGATTGCTAGGAGTCGAAATTGACTTGAGGGCAATGGTTTGGTTTGGGTTTTAATGACATGTGATGTTGACCATCTTTCATATGCTTATTTGCCCTCTATATATCTTCTTTGGTGAAGTTCTTGTTTGGATCTTTTGCCTAATTTGTAGTTGAATTGTTTTGTTTTCTTATTGTTGAGTTTTAAGAGTTTGCTGTATATCTTGGATACAAGTCCTTTAGCAGATACGTGTTTTGCAAATGTTTTCTCCCTGTCTGTAGCTTGTCTTTTCATCCTCTTAACAGTATCATTCACAGAGCAGAAGTTTTTAATTTTAATAAAGTCTGACTTATATGTTTTTTATTTTATGGTTTGGGATCATACTTTTGTGATTGTATCTAAAAAGTCATTGCTAAAGCCAAAGTCACCTAGATTTTCTCCTATGTTATCTTCTAGAAGTTGTATAGCTCTATGTGTTACATTTAGGACCTTGATCCATTTATTTTTTGTGAAAGATCTAAGCTTTTTCTCTAGATTCATTTTTCTACATGTGAATGCCAGTTGTTCTAGCTTCTCCTTTATTTTTAAGAACAATTTTTGCTGTGTAGAACTCTAGGTTGATAGCATTTTTTCTTTCAATACTCCCAATATGTTGCTCCAGGGTCTCCAGGCTTGCATTATTTCTGACAAGAAATGTACTCCCTTTCTCTTTTTTTTCCTCTTTTTTTTTTTTAAAGATTTTTTTTTTTTATCACTTTTTAAAAGCAATTTGATTATCATGTGCATGTTGTAGTTTCTATTATGTTCTTGTGTTTGGAATTTATTGAGTTTTTTGTGTCTGTGAGTTTAGTTTCCATCAAATTTGGAAATTTTTCAGCCATTATATTCAAAAAATTTTCTGTCCCTCCTTCTACCTCCTCTCCTCTTGGGACTGAAATCATACCTATATTAGACTATTGGAAGTTGTCCCATTGATGCTGTGTTTATTTCTTTTTTTCATTTCTTTTTTCTGTGTTTCATTTTGAAAGTTTCTATTGTTATGTCTTTAAGTTCCCTAATCTTCTCTTCTACAATGTTGAATCTTCTGTAAATCCCATTCAGTGCATTTTTCACCTCAGACATTGTAGATTTTATCCCCAGAAGTTTTTTTATTGGATCACTTTAATATTTTCCATTTCTCTATTTAACATGTTCAATCTTTCCTGTGCTTCTAGGACATAGGGAATAGAGTTATAGTGACTGTTTTAATATTCTTGTCTGTTAATTCTAACATTTGTCTTATGCATTGGTTTCAATTAATCGATTTTACTACACATTGTAAGTCATGTGTTTTTGCTTCTTTGCATACCTGGTAATTTTTGATTGAATGCCAGACATTGTGAATTTTACCTTAGTGTCTCCTGGATATTTTAATGTTCTTGGATATATTATTGAGTTTTGTTCTGTGAATAAGTTAAATTACTTGAAAACAGATTGATCCATTCAGATCTTATTTTTAAGTTTTGTTAGGCAGGACAAAAGCAATGTTTAGTCTAGTGCTAGTTTTGCACCTCCACTGAGGCAATACATTTCTGTGAACTCTACTCACTTGCCCGTGATTTGTAAGGTTTTCTACTCTGGTTGTTGGGAACAAGAATTATTTCAGTACCTTTGTGAGAGCTGGCAATTGTCCTTCTAATCACTTTTGGTGGTTCTTTCCCTGAGTAGTTTCTTCACATGCATCCTCTGATTAGTTCTCAGCTGAAGACTCAAAGGGGCCCTTCTGCAGATATCTGGAACTTTCTCCTTTCTGGTACTCTGTCCTGTGATTTCTAGCTGTCTTTTCTCCAAGACTCTCAGATCTGTCTCCTTAGGTAAACAAGAGTGCTGGCCTCCACTTGAATTTTCCGTCCCTTTTCTATAACTTGCAAAACTTTTCCAGGAAGTTAGCGGGTAAGTTAAAAAAAAAAAAAAACCAAAAAACCCATTGCCGTCAAGTCAATTCCGACTCACAGTGACCCTACAGGACAGAGTAGAACTGCCCCATAGAGTTTCAAAAGAGAGTCTTGTGGATTCAAACTCCTGACCTTTTGGTTAGCAGCTATAGCTCTTAACCACTACACCACCAGAGTTTCCATAGGTTAGTAAAGTGGGGGAAATTGCAGGGCTCACCATATTTGCTTCCTTTCTTGCCTTATGTCTAAGATACTGTAAACTATTGTTTCATATATATTTTTTAGTTCTTTCAGATGGGAATGTAAGTATGGTCCCTCTTGCTTCATCATTTATGCTATTTATTGTTAACCATGCTTTATTCATAAAGTTTTTATTATTGAAAATTTCAAGCATATTCAAAATTAGAGAGAGAATAGGAAATGGACCTCCATATATCCATCACCCAGCTTGTTTTGATTCATCTACACCTCCAGCCCACCCCCAAATTTCTTCCTGCCCTGGATTGTTTTGTAGAATATACTGGAAATCATGTTATTTCATCCATAACTATTTCAGTATTTGTTTCTAAAAGATTTGAACTTATTCTTTATAAAAACACATACTACATTGCCTTTATCACACCTAAAATATTAACACTGATTTCTTAATATTGAGTCAGTGTTCAAATTTCCTGCTTGTCTTATACTTTTTCTAAGTTAATTTGTCTGAATTAGGATCCAAACAGGGTTCAAATATTGCAAATATATCTCTTAAGTTTCTTTTAGTTGAAAGTTCCCCCTCCTTACTTCTCTTTGTCTTCTTCTCCTCCTGTTCTCTCTCTCCTCCTCCTCCTATTCCCCTCCTTGTTCTTTTTGCAATTTATTTATTAAAGAAATTGGGTCATTTGTCTCATAATCTGTCTGATTGCATTTCCATAGTGCCATTTAAGATGTTTTTCTGTTTATTTCTCATACATTGGTGTTATATACAGAGACTCAGTCAAAATCAGGCTTGATGCTTTGGTAAGAACACTTTATAGGTACTGTTGTGCCCTTTCATCTAGAGGCATAAAATATATGGTCTCTGTTTTCGCGATGTTAGCAAGTACTGATGATTATTGTCTAGATCTATTAATTCATAAGAGGTTGTAAAATGATATTTTAAAAATTCTATTACACCTTCTGTGTTTATAAACTGGAATAATTCTGTAAATAGAACCTACATGTGACTAACTATTTGGCTATCCCGAGGAACAGTTCATATAAAAAAAGGCAGGATAAATGCTTGATTCTTTTCATTTACCAATTTTCAGTATAAGGAATTGGTTTTTTAACATTCTCCCAAGATGATCAATGAGTTGCTGTCATTTTTGTTTTTAGTTTCCTTTAGTAGCCTTATTAATTCATGTTCTTAAATTATTTTTAATTTTTATGAAACCTTTCTAATTTCTCTAAGCTATATGGCTTTTAGACTTTGCAAGTCTACTAAGACTGGTATCTTCTTGAGCCACTCTTAAGATATAGCACCATGGTAAGCATCATGGTACACCTTGAGGTCTAGAATCCTCAGTACCACTGCAATTGCATGACATCTCATTGTTTCTGGCAACATTCTAGATATTTTGCAGCACCTAATAAAATATTGTATTTTATTTTTCAATTAGTTTGATGTGGTATAATTATTCAAAAAATGTATTTTTATGATCTTTGCTAATCATGGTATTTGGAAAGTTGGCCTGTGTATATGCAAGAAAACATTTTCCAGATTGTTACAGAGCACAGATATTCTCAGACTTGAAAGGGAACTTGACAGTTGCCTATTTGAATTAAGAAAACAATTTTGCCCAATTGCTAGTGATCAAACTTGAAACTGAAAAAAAATATTTTTTTCATTAGTTTTCAAGATTTCATCATCTTTTTGATTAACATTTTTAAAACCTGAACAGTAATTGGTAATTCAAGAGATATGTTTCTTCTTGTTGATTGTGTGTAATTAATTTTAAGGTCTGATTTGAATTGGCATTTCTTATAATGGTTTTGCTAAGTAATTTGTATCATCATTTACAACTAGCATATCAACCTATGAAACCTTGACAATTATTCAGTCTCCTAATTTTAAATTTTTTTTTTCATAAAACTGCAAATGGTTGAACTAATAAAGCAAGACTTGAGTGTGAGACCAACACTTTCTTATTCTTTAGTTAACTGCAAACTTAAAAATCCTAGTTTTTAAAATTTTGAGTGTACATTAGACTTTGACTTTAGCAGCAGGATAGTACACACAGATCTAAGTTCAGATCCCGGTTCTGCAATTTCCTGGTGATGTCCTTACGCATCAATTTCCTAACTTATTAAAGACTAACAATAATAATAATAATAATCTCATCTTGTAGTTCCTGGGATAATTAAATGAAAGAATATATCAAAGTGGGGTGTCTAGTATGTAGTAGTGCTGAAAAATTGTTAGTGTCTTTCCTTACTGCTTTCCATACATAGAACACTAATTTTCCTTCAGTTACATTTTCCCAACAATTTCCAAAGTTGTGGTTCTCTTAAGCGATCAAATGCCATTTTAGTGCTTAATGTTAACATTACCAAGTATAATGGGCATAGTTTACAGTAGTACTTTAATTTAAAGAAAACAGATAATTTGTGAGTAATTGGTTTTAATCTTGGTAAATATGTTCTTTAATTATGTTATGCAATCTTTTTGCTGACAAAGTCATTCCTTGTTTAATGATATATAACTTTCCTGTCAAAATTAGGGGGACAGCTATATTGCTGAATTAGGGATTTTAATCATGTGTTAAATTACATGGATTCACTCTGATAAATGATATTTACACTTAGAATTAAAATAAATCTACAATAAAGTCATCCTAATCTAGTATTTATTTGCATTCAAGGTATTTAAAGACATTTTCTAGTTCTTTTTTCTATGATAAGAACATTGAGAAATTTTCTGTGAAGGTCTAAGATTATTCTAGGTAAGTGAGAATATATAAACATATTAATATCAGATGACTCTGGTAGTTATAGGAAATACAGAAATGAGACAATTTTTTTTTTTAAAGTAAAAAGTAAGTGTTATTTGGCATATATTCAAAAGGACAAAAGTGGGAAGCGGACAAGCATGCTGCCGGAGCTAGAATGTCTGCCCCAATCCAAAGTATATCATAGAATAGGCAAGAATGGGAAAACGAACAAGCATGCTGCCACAGCCATATTTGCCGAATCCAAAGAAGGTAGCAGAATCATCAGTATATATCAACATCACAAAATGGGTAGAATCATTGAAAGCATCACTTTTTAACTGATTGGCTAGAAATTGTAATCTTACATTTTGGATCATCTTTCTTAACAGTCGTTAGTACAGGTTTCAGTAACGAGAGTCAGGAGGGTCTTCATTGCTCCAACAAATTTCTATTCACTAAATGCTAATAGAAAAAGATAAGAGTGGAAAGTCTTTTGTGTTGTGTTTGATCGGCTTTATATGAAAGTTTCCCTAAAAGATAGGATTTTCTAAGATTATCTTAGCTATTGTCTTTATACCTCAGGGCCCAGTTGAAGTGTCCTTGTGAGTCCTTGTGAGCTCAGCTCCAGCTAGGTCACATTCTGTATGCTCAAGCAGAGGGAATAGTAACTCCAATATTATTTCCTAAATCAGTCCCTCCTTTTGATCAGAGATTGGAGATAACACATCGATGATCAATACCTGGACTTGGTCGAGCTCCTAGATGGCGGCCATTGCAGGTTCTTTAAACTCACAGTGCTGGTTTTTCACCGGATGCCATCTGGTTCTTCACTAGGATCTTAAGGAAGAGCAGTGTTCTCATCAATCACATTGCCAGAGTGAGCAGACTCAATGTACAAAAACATCTTAGCGCAAGGCCTTCTTTTACCTTTTAGGTGTGTAAGATGACAGAGGATAAATCTTATTATACCTAATACTATCAGGATGCAGACCAAGAATATTACTATCCCTTGCAGTAGTGATCTAGCCCATCTACTTATTCCTGATGGAGACAATGTTTTATGAACTCTTCTGGTATATATTTATGCTGGTGTTGGAGATCTGTGATTTTTAAAAACAAAGCCTGTTTATGAATTCAGTTTTGCAAAGAGACACTTGACTAACAGTTTAGTCATTCTTTCCTCCTTTCATGAACACTTGGTTGCAATAGAGTCATCCTTTCCTCCGGCAATGCTAATTTTCTTCTTTTCTTTCTAAGTTTCCCGGTCTCAATGGTTTTGTGTAGGTGCCTAGTGCTTGCGCTTTTGCCAAAGTGACATTTAATTTTGTGTGTATGTCTATTTTCAAAACAGGCTGTACTGATGCACATCTCACCTGTTGTTTTAATGTACCTTAGATAACATTTATAAATCCTCAATAAAAAAAAGTGTGCAAAAGTTAGCAAACATTTGCTTAAAACTACATTTGCTGTCATATAACAAAATTAATTAATTTAGTTGTTAATCTAATCCT
This sequence comes from Trichechus manatus latirostris, assembly GCF_000243295.1. Lineage (NCBI taxonomy): Eukaryota > Metazoa > Chordata > Mammalia > Sirenia > Trichechidae > Trichechus > Trichechus manatus. Next base: position 1,064,731 of record NW_004444100.1, on the reverse strand, counting down.
TTAGCTGTCATTTGTATTTGGGGGAAAAAGATAAGTTTCAGGAAACGAAGGCCGTGGCTAGAGGAGGAACTATCTTAGCTGCTTAGCTAAACTTAAAAATAAATAAATAGATAAAAATGATGGCAATCTGAAGTTGTACGCTTAGGTGGGTAAAATGTAGAAGACCTTATGTGTGGTTTTACACTCTCCTATTGACTGTGAGAATACTGTACTTGTTTGTAATATTATATGATCCTTTTTCTAGAAAGGATTTGAGGCCATTCTTTGTGAGAATGTGATATGAGCAGCTAGTTTTCTGAGGGACTGCAGTGATTGTAACTGTCCATACATTGACCCATGTGTCTTGTTTCATTAGAATTATTAATGGAGAGCAATTTCCATTTTTGCTTTAGCTGTCACACACAATGCAGATTTGTATGATTTTCAAATGCATTAGGAGCTTGGGGACACAAACTAAGGTTTGCATTGATTATTTTGTTCATCCAATTGCTTTTATCAAAGGAAGTCTCATGGTGTAGCGGTTAAGAGCTACAGCTGCTAATGAAAAGGTCAGCGGTTAGACTCCACCAGGTGCTTCTTGGTAAACCCTATAGGGCAGTTCTACTCTGTCATACAGGGTTGCTATGAGTCAGAATCGACTCCATGGCAAGGTTTTTTTTTTGCTTGCCTAGGGAGTGCTTAAAACTATTATTAAAACAATAGGCTTTTGTGGTCCCCAACCAGTAAGCTGATACTTGGTTTCATCGACTGAGTGATTCTTCATTCATTCACTCAACAGACATTTCTTCCGTATCTACTAATTGCTGGGAGCCCTGGTGGCTGCAGTGATTAAAGCGATTGACTGCTAGATTGACTGCTAACCCAAAGGTCGGTGGTCCCAAACCACCAGGGGCTCTGCTGGAGAAACATGTGGCAATCTGCTTCCATAGAGATTTACAGCCTTGGAAACACTTTGGGATCACTGTAAGTCGGAATACACTTCACGGCAGTGGGTTTTTGGGTTTAGTATTTGCTGAATACTATTCCAGATGCTGGGGATTTGGCAGAGGGTATTGACAATGCTTTCAGCTAGTTTCAGATTATGATGGACGTTGTGAAAGAGCAAACGCCAGGATATGCAGCAGCAGAGCTGGGGGTGGGGCGGTGCTTAGATCCATTAGTGGGAGATGGGGATTTCAGCTGAGAACTAAAGGGTGTTTAATTTATCTCTGCTCTCTCCAGCCTTGTAACATTTCACTTCCTCTCCCTACTCATCCCTTCTCCCTGTTCCTTCTGCTAGATCCCACTCATCCTCCAAGATACAACTCACTTGTTTTCTCCTTCTGGAAGCCTGCTGGGATGCCCCAGTCTGGTTGTCCCTTCTCTGTCTCCCAGAGCAGTTGTATTTTTTATTATGGTATTTATCGCATAGTGTTGTAATTTTGCATTGCTGTCTCTCAGTCGATTGTGAGCCATTGCTTGTGCCCTGAGTCGATTTTCATCACGCAGGACACATTTATTAATTAAATAAATCAGTGTTTTGTGGGCAGAGACACTATTCTATGACCGTTGTTGTTAGTTGAGTCCAGTTGATTCTGACTGCTGGCGACCCCATGTGTTACAGAGCAGAACAGCTCCATAAGGTATTCTTGGCTGTAATCTTAAAGGAAGCAGATTGTCAGGACTTTCTTCTGGGGTACCACTGGATGGGTTTGAACTTCCAACCTTTCGGTTAGCAGTTGAGTGCAAACTGTTTGCTCCACCTAGGGATCTTGGCACTGACAGTTAAGCCCTCAGCTGCTAATAGAAAAGTTGGTGGTTCAAACCTACCTAGCAGCTTTGCAAGAGAAAGACCTGATGATCCTCTTCCATAAAGATTACAGTGAAAAAACCTATAGGGAAGTTCTACTCTGTCACACGGAGTCACTCTGAGTCAAAACTGACTTAACAGCACCTACAGCAACAGTATATAATAAGTACACAATAAATATGTGTTGACTTAATGATGAATAATTAGGCTGTTGTGCTTTTTATTAACAGGATTATTTCACACTTTTCTTTGAGATGGTCAAAGAAAAAAGTTATTCTAGCGCTACTAGTAAATTAGAGGAGCTCCGGTGACCAGTGCTTAAGCACTCAGCTGCTAACCGAGAGGTTAACAGTTCAAACTCAGACACTCTGGGGGAGAAAGACGTTGCAGTCTGCTTCCATGAAAGATTACAGCCTTGGAAACCCTATGGGACAGTTCTACTCTGTTCTACAGGATTGCTATGAGTCGGAATCAACTCGATGGCAACTTTGGTTTTTTTTTCACTAGTAAATTGCCCCTAGTCTAGATTATACATGCTTCAGTTGAGTTTGTCAAATAGTTCAGCTATTCTTATAATAAGATGGCGGCCTCCTTTTCAGCAACTGCAACTATACGATGAAATATGTTTTTGTTGTGAGGGACCGTCAAGTTGATTCCAACTCAGAGCCACCCTATGTACAACAGAACGAAACATTGCTGGGTCCTGCGCCATGCTCACAATCATTGTTATGCTTGAGCCAATTGTTGCAGCCACTGTGTCAATCCATCTCATTGAGGGTCTTCCTCTTTTTCGCTGACCCTCTGCTTTACCAAGCATGATGTCTCTCCAGGAGCTAGTCCCACCTGATAACATGTCCAAAGTATGTGAGACGAAGTCTTGCCATCCTTGCTTCAAAGGAGCATTCTGGCTGTACTTCTTCCAGGAGAGATTTGTTGGTTCTTCTGGCAGTCCACGGTATATTCAATATTCTTTGCCAACACCGTAATTCAAAGCCATGGATTCTTCTTAGGTCTTCTTTATTTGTTGTCCAGCTTTCACATGCATGTGAGGCTGATTGAAAACACTATGGCTTGGAGCAGGAGCACCTTACTCCTCGAAGTGACATCTTTGCTTTTTAACACTTGAAAATGGTCTTTTGCAGCAGATTTGCCCAATGCAATGCATTGTTTGATTTCTTGACTGCTGCTTCCATGGGTGTTGATTGTGGATCCAAGTAAAATGAAATCCTTGATGACTTCAATATTTTATCCATTTATCATGATGTTGTTTATTGGTCTAGTTGTAAAGATTTTTGTTTTCTTTCTGTTGAGGTATAATCCATACTGAAGGCTGTAGTCTTTGATCTTCATCAGTAAATGCTTCAAGTCCTCCTCACTTTCAGCAAGCAAGGTTGTGCCATCTGCATATCACAGGTAGCTAATGAGTCTCCCTCCAATCCTGATGCTGTATTCTTCTTCATATAGTCCAGCTTCTCGGATTATTTGCTCGGCATAGAGATTGAATAAGTATGGTACAATGAAATATAAGGAAAGGGAAACCATTTTTCTATAAATTCCTTCTTCCTAGCAAAGCAATCTAAATGATGGCAGTAAACTGGCTGTCCGACAGGGTCTCGATAGAGGACTGTGGACACATTTACAATGATGAGGAAAATGAGAACCTTTTGGGTCGAGTCTTTACTAGGAATCATTTACAGTAAATGGAGCTCAAGTAACCAGAAAACATCCCATAAATCAGAGTGTAGCTCTAGTGGCAACACTGGCACTATTAGTTTTTCTTTTGTAAGGCTGTGTTTTTCTCCTCCCCTTGCTCTTCCTATGTAGCATGTATGTGCCTTAGATGTGGGTGAATTCAGAAGCCCTTCTTGTCCTTCCCATCCCACTGTGGGATGCATTGCAGGTGAAAGTTCTTTTGCAGAGGGCATGGTTGGAAGAAATGTCTTAATGTTATTTTACTTATTTAACATCCAGAATTTGAGTAGCTTCTTTGGTCTCCCCCCTTAATTGTTAAATCTTTAAATTCTAGCACATGCTTATTTGATATTGTGCCATGTGACTAGCTTCTTCTGCACTTTTGTAATTAACTCTTGTATCTAGGAACCTAGCGTTAGGCAGGTATTGATGTTCTTTATGAAATCTCTATTTTCCAGTTGCAGAATTTGGGCCAACTACTTTGATATCAGATCATTTCAGGATAGAAGGACTTAGATAGGATCCACTCAAACTACCCATTTATAAAATAATGAGTAAACTTCTTTAAATCTTACTGCTAGCTGTTGTCTTGGCTGGGACTAGACTATTTTTATAATTTCTTTTTGTAGTTCCAATCTGAAAAACAAATGGACGAAGAAAACAAAAGACATGAGCACACACTCAAGGGATTTCTTCCATTATTTATCATCACATTGTCCATCTTCAGGTTGAAATTTCCTTCTCTTTCTCTCTCCAATTTGCTTCTCTCTCTCACTCTCTGTTGTCCAGCTTGTCTTTTAAAGCCGTTTCCAATATTTCTCCTCCCTCCCCCATGTAAGACAGACCAGTGATCTTTGAGTTAATCTCTCTTCGTAACTGGAGTTTAAAGGTTTTCAACTAGAGACTGATTTAGTTGAATCTTTTCCAAGTTCCTTTTTTTTTTTTTTAGTATAACCTACCAGTTGTTGTCAAGTTGATTCAGACTCATGGTGACCCACGTGTGTCAGAGTAGAACTGTGCTCCATAGGATTTTCAGTGGCTGATTTTTTGGAAGTAGATTGCCAGGACTTTCTTCCAATGAGCCTCTGGGGGGACTTGAACCTCCAACCTTTTGTTAGCAGCTGAAATGGTAACTATTCGTGCCACCCAGGAACTCCCAGTCATAGTGGCTATAAATACAGACACTAGAGCCAGAATGCTTGGGTTCAGATACCAGTTCTTTCACTTACTGTGTGAACATAGTAACCTCTCTGCCTCAATCTCCTCATAAAATGAGGACGTCAATAGTGCCTACTTCACTGGGTTGTAGTGAGGACTAAATGAGCTAATGTAATTAAAATATTTAGATTAATGCCTGGCACACAATACTAACAAAATAAATGTTAACAATTATTATTTTTACCTAACAATCTTCTCAGTATTTCTGGCTTCCTTTGAAGGGGAATTCACATAAAGAAGAGAGCTTTTGGAACTGCTGAATTTTTACCTTTTAATCTTGATCTTGTAGGTTGTTAATTTTCCTATTTTCAGCTATTTTATTTAATGACTCTGCTTTGCTCATTGTTATATCTTCGGTGTCCAGCAGAGGGCCTGGCACACAGCAGGCACGTCATGAAAGGCTGTTTAATGAATGCGTGAATTCTTTCTGTGTTCTCTGACACTGGCTGCCTCTGTCGGCGGTGGATGGGATCACTTCTCTCCCTATTGGCCTGGGCACTGATTTATGAAGACCAGTACCTGGAACATTTGTCTTTGGAAAAATAAATGAATCTCCTCATTGATTAATGTAATATAAATGGGTTCTTCAAGTTTGCACACAGAGAAGGAAGTCTTTGATTGTAGGAACGGAGCCTAGCAGGTGAGATTACTTAACTAACTTTAAGAACATAGCTTGCCTAAATGAATTTGTTGTTTGATTGTACTGAATTAAGAGCTTTGTCCATTGCTTGTGCGTAGCCATCTAGTACTACACAATTTTTTATTTTATTGTACTTCAGGTGAAGGCTTACAGAACAAATAGTTTCTCATGAAACAGTAGTACACATGTTGTTTTATGACATTGGTTAA
>NW_004444100.1:1018995-1051084 GCF_000243295.1 Trichechus manatus latirostris | reverse complement strand
CTCTGTCAGTTTTCTCACTCCATTTGGTGCTTGGCTGAGTTCTTTATCTCTTCATTTGATGTTTTAGGGTTTCAGGATTGTTGTATTCTCTGTTCGGCTTAGTTTTTCAGATCTTTGCTGTGGAGGGATGGCGTGGTGCTTCTGCCTAGAGCGCCATTTTTCGTACTACACAATTTTATTGCTTATGGAAAGAAAGGGAACCTTGTAACATAGTGAGGAGACTAACAGGTTTGGGAAGTGATTTTACTTCTTTGAGGGAAATGATGTTTTACACCAAGAAGAAGAATAGCAGTATTATTAGCAAACAAGGCTTAAGGTCATTAACTATGCAGACAAAATTTTTCTGTGAGTTCACATACACACTAATGGTAGATTAAAACATTCTGCCCATCTCAAAGGGAATGAAGAGTCCACATAGCAGAAGTTGGTGGAATATAACATGAAATACTCCCAGAGGGTATTCTCAAAAGCAGGTGTGTAACTCGTCATTCAGACACAGAATCTTGACTGTAATCCTTAGGGTCATGTGGTTATTATGGTGAGGAGTACATGAGAGAATCCACATAAAACACATATCACAGGCCTGGCACATAATAACTTCCTAGGAAATGTTGCCTATTATTACTATTAATAATTTAATTTAAGTATGCATATAGAATAATATTTCAAGTGTTTTTTTATTTAGGTCTTTTTGAGGATATCAATTGGATTTATTGAAAATGACTACATTTATTGTTTAATTTACTATGTTATATATAAACAATAGTAGCCAACATTTATTATCCAATGGTTTTATGATATGCAAGGCATTATGCGACACACTCTTAAAAAAAAAAGAAACCTATAAAGTGGTCTCTTTTACTATCTTTAATACATGAGGAAAATGAGGCTTGGAATGGTTGAAGTAACTTGTCCAAGATCACTCAGCTGGTGTAAAGATGGCATGGGGGCATTGTCTGACCTCCTCTAGCTTCACAGGGAGGAAGGAGAATCAAGATCAACAGCCCAAATCTGATTCCTATGAGGCAGAGGAGAGACATATCTCCTTGTCTCCACCGTCTTTACCAATTCTGACACCAACCATCCCTTCCACGGCACTCTCTACTTCTCTGCTGGGTTTGATAATTCATTGCAATGGCCACATAGAACTCACAGACAGTATTTACAAGGATGAGGTTTGTTAGGGAAGTAACAGGTTACAATTCAGGCTCAGGAACTCTCAGGATACAGTTCTTCCATCAGGACAAGCTCTTTTCAGCTGTGCTTGCAGGTACACCTCTCTGGTCCTAGGCCTCTGCCCTGCTCCGGCAACTGTTACAAAGTTCTTTTAGCCCTGCAAGTAAGTCCCCAGTGGCACCCCAGGCACTCAGCTTCCTCCCTCCGTGGGCCAGGAAGCCCACCACTCTGTATCCTGTTGTCATTTTTCTGCCACCACTTCTTGAGCTCTGTCTCCAGCTTCCAGGAGCTTCTCAGCACAGGGATCCTGGGTCCAAAGGACACACTCTCTGCTCCTGGCTGTTCTTCCTTGGTGGTGGTGGAATCCTCTCTCTGCTCTGGAATGGGCTTTCTTTTAAGGCAAAACTGACCAATCTTCTTGGTGAGCTAAAATTGCTTTATTTGCACAGTCCCATCTACTCCCAATCACTTGGGTGGGAGTTACAAGACCAGGGCTAGAAAGGCCACACAAAAGTGATCCATCGTACTGCAGCCAGTAAGTGACAAAACCAGGATTTCTACCCAGGGCTGCCTGATTCCAAAGCTGGAGCTCCTAACTGTTGTAGTCCATTGCCTTGTTGTTCATATAGACCAGGGTTCAGCAAACTATGGTCCATGGACCAAATCTGGCCTGCAGCCCCCTTTTGTATGGTCACAAGCTAAGAATGGTTTTTGCAGATGAACCTTTGCAATTAATTTGATGACAGGGGATGTTAACTTTGAATTCCAATTAAGTGAAATGCTATCTCCAAAAGAATTCCATTCTTTCATTGGTATATTTGCATTACAAAAAATTATTATTATTATTATATGTTGAATTTTGTCAACAAAAGATTGGAAGGAATTTGCGTTCTTTCTTGCTGTAGAAGTACTTGCATAATATCCTTGATTTTGTCTTTTGACCTACAAAGCCTAAAACATTTACTATCTAGTAAAAGTTTGCTGATTCTTGATATAGACCATAGCTAGAGTATCTGGAATATATGGAAGATTCTAGCTGATTCCTCTGCACTAATGCATAACCCTTCATCAGTGTGACTGGGAGGTGGACTTTGTTTCAGTCCCACCTTAATGTGTCATTTACTCTTTTTGACCTACAGGATCTGGTCTGGGCTAGAATGTCTTCTTCTTAATTCAGGGCTCTTATCACAGGGACACTGGGGTAGCCATGAGTTGGAATCGACTTGACAGCAATTGATTTGGTTTGTTGGTTTATTACAGGGAGAGCCTAGCCTATGCTTGTGAATCAAGCTGCACCTTAACCTGAACATTCTGTCTCAGCAGCCCCTTGAGCATAGCACTCTGTACCTAATCATGAAAGTCTGTTTCACAAGAAGTGTCTCTTCTTTCCTATGTAGGGTCTGACCTAAAGATAGAGTCCCCATTAGGGCAGAGCCATGACATCATCACCTCAGTTATTAAACCCCTGCAACAGTGGTCAAGATATGACTGTGTAATATTTTTAATTCCGTTTTTCTTGATGAGAAAAGGAGCCTGAGTTACCCTCTTCTTTCTCCTTTTTGTGTTCAAGCCTAAAGAGATCTGTTGACTGACCTTTGTTGTTTTTGTTAGGTGCTGTCAAGTCGATTCTGACTCATAGCGACCCTATGTACAACAGAACAAAATACTGCCCAGTCCTGCACCATTCTCATGATTGTTATACTTGAGTCCATTGTTGCAGCCGCTGTGTCAATCCATCTTGTTCAGGGTTCTCCTCTTTTTCACTGACCCTCTACTTTACCAAGCATGATGTCCTTCTCCAAGTACTGATCCCTCCTGATAACATGTCCAAATTATGTGAGATGAAGTCTCGCCATCTTTGCTTCTAAGGAGCATTTTGGCTGTACTTCTTCCAAGAGAGATTTGTTCGTTCTTTTGGCAGTCCATGGTATATTCAATATTCTTCACCGACACCATTATTCAAAGGCATCAATTCTTCTTCGGTCTTCCTTATTCATCGTGCAGCTTTCACATGCATATTAGGTGATTGAAAACACCATGGCTTGGGTCAGGATCACCTTAGTCTTTAAAGTGACATCTTTGCTTTTTAACACTTGAAAGTGGTCTTTTGCAGCAGATTTGCCCAATTCAATGTGTCTTTTGATTTCTTGACTGCTATTTCCATGGGTGTTGATTACGGATCCAAGTAAAATGAAATCCTTGACAACTTCAATCTTTTCTCCATTTATCATGATGTTGTTTATTGGTCTAGCTGTAAAGATTTTTGTTTTCTTTATGTTGAGGTGTAATCCATACTGAAGGCCGTGGTCTTTGATCTTCTTCAGTAAGTGCTTCAAGTTCTCTTCACTTTCAGCAAGGAAGGTTGTATCATCTGCATATCACAGGTTGTTAACGAGTCTTCCTCCAATTCTGATGCCCTGTTCTTCTTCATAGAGTTTGTATGATTATTTGCTCAGCATACAGATTGAATAAGTATGGTGAAAGGATACAACCCTGATGCACACCTTTCCTGCCTTTAAACCATGCCATAGGTTGGTTGAACTTGGCCATGGGTATTCATTTTAATAAACCAACCAGTTGCAATCGAGTCTATTCTGACTCATGGCAACTCCATGTGTATCAGAGTAGGACTGTGCTCCATAGGGTTTTCAGTGGCTGATTTTTTGGAAGTAGATCACCAGGTCTTTCTTCTTAGATGTCTCTGGGTGGACTCAAACCTCAAACATTTCAGTTAGCAGTAGAGCATGTTAACCATTTGTACCACTCAGGGACTCCATTCATTTTAATAGGTGCTCTCCTTTAACTGCTTCAGTTTTATGAGTTTTAACTAAGTGTTATTTTTATTGACATGCCCCTACGTTATTTTATCCCTAGGATGGGACCTCTTGTGAAGTCTTGGGTGAGTGACTTAACCACCTGGGCCTTGGTTTCCCTATCTGCAAATTGAGAATTGGCCTAACAATCTCCATGTTCTATTTCAGTACTAAGATTTAGGAGTAAAAACTAAATAGACAAATTAGACATTCTTACCTTTTTCTTCCTTTCTCTTTAAATAATCCTATGGGAAATTTACGGGAGAATAGAGGAGGATGTTAATTTCTTCCTGCTTGACTCATAAGCCATTTCTATGCTCAGGTGTTATTAGTTGCCGTCAAGAGGATTCCAACTCATGGAGGCCCCACGTCTGCAGACTAAAACTGCTCCGTAGAGTTTTCAAGGCTGTGACCTTTTGGAAGCAGATTGCCAGGCCTCTCTTCCGAGATGCCTCTGGGGGGGTTGGAAGTGCCAACCTTTTGGCTAGTAGTCGAGTGCTTAACCCTTTCCGCCACCCATGGATTCTCATGATCAGATAGGGTGTGAAAATTTATCTCCATAAAGGAGACTGGCAGTTTTCCCAGCCAGGCTACAAGCCAGTTTCTCAAGACATCAGACCACTCCTTCTTCTAATTTTAAAACAATATTATCTTTCTGGGTGCTTTCTCCTGACGATCTACACCTGCACATAGTCTTGTGCATTGTATGCAGTAGACTGGGTTATTTTTCAAAAAGTGAATTTATTCTTGTCATTCCCATGCTTCATGCCATCTCCTATGCTTACGATGCAATCCTACCTCCTAAATTCGGCCCACATCTCTCTTGTTTCTTTCTCTTTTTCACTCTAGCCATTCCTTCTTTCTCTCAGTTTCTGGAAAGCACTAAGCTCTTTCCTGACTCAGGGCCTTAGCAACATTTCCCTCTGCATTAATTGCTCTCCCCTGTGCATCCTGCCTCAGCCTGTCTTCACTTCCTTACATATGTGTCTCCTTCTCATTTTTGAGATCTTATTTCAAATGTCGTTCTTCAAAGGAGCCCTCCACACCCACCCAACTGGAAGCAGGTTGCCCCTGTAAAATCGTAGAGTCTTTTGCATTACAAACATATCTTTATCATGATTTGTGATTTTTTTATTTTTGTTTGTTCCTTATTGATCATTCATCTCCCCCATAAGGCTGTAAGATCTGTGAGGACAGAGATCATGTATCATTTATTTGCCAGTGCATACCCAGTGCCCAGCACATAGTACATGCTCAATAAATACATATTGAATGGATGGAGGAGTGATTACTACTGCCTTTTCAACAAAGTTGTTGTATTTACTACTGATTTCTTAGATTTCCTGTCCTTCATCTGCTAGAGAGATGAAATCCATTACCACGATAAAAAAAACATTTTATGGGGTCAGTATTCTAATAAAAGAAATACAAAAAAATTTGCATTTTTTTTTTAAATATGAAAATTTTTTGCATTTATATTTGTACTTTGCAGATTGGAAATAAAGGAATCTACAAAGCCATCAGTGAACTGGATATCCTTCTTTCCTGGATTAAAAACTTCCTGGAAAGCATTTCGTAAATCAAGAAGCCAAGTGCATTAATTTGATAGTTATTTTGAAATACTATGAGAACACCAGAAAAAAATTTCTAACAGTGTATTTCTTTTTAAAAATTCTATACAGAGTACTAACAAAAAGTAAAATGATTCAGAATAGACTAAAAGAATTTAATGTAATAATGTTTTGAAAACAAGCAAATTATCACTAATGTGTGTGTTATTTGTGTTTTTAAGGAATATTTTCATTCTGAACTTGTTTTATTATTCACAAGTAAATGGTATAAATTTAATTAAAGGTGTATAATTTGAATTAACACATGTAATATTTGTAGAGGGAAAATAACAGATTTCTGGCATATAATATAATGTTATTGAGCTGTAGGTAGATGCTATGTATATGATCATTGTCTATTAAGGGCTTGATGATTAAGTAAGCCCAGTGTGAACTTAGCTCTCAGTAGATGTTAATTTCAATTAAATAAACTGTTTCTCTTGATCTGTTTTTCATGACAGTATGCTGGAGTTTCATCGAGTGCAATGGCTAACGATCAGATCGAGTCAAATAGGACACACAAGCCAACTAAGTTCTTTGAATGATTTACTGGGAATGTCTTTGTCTGATAACCCAAGCCACAAAGACCACATGTAACCAGACATGAAATGATGAGGAAGCCTGATAATGCTTCTTCCGGGTGCTGTACAGTTAGGAAAGGTGATAGAGGGCAAATAAAAGTCTAAATGCAGCTCAGATTCCACTACAATAAATGTGTCATATTGTCTAAAACTTTATTTGGACAATTAGCCCTTCAGGGTCAAGTCCTCAGTTTTACAGGCCCACACCCTGAACCAGGGATGGTTGCATTTTGAGAAATAGCTACATACCCCAAATGCCCATGACTTGCTTTATAAACTCAAAAGCCATTTAGCATTTACAGAGAGAGATATCTTCTGGTAGAATAACCATTTGTACATTTTGTGGATCATATCTGTTGTTGTTGTTAGATTCCAACTTATAGTGACCCTATGCACAACAGAATGAAACACTGCCTGGTCCTGCGCTGTCCTCACAATTGTTGCTATGCTTGCGCCCATTGTTACAGCCACTGTGTCAATCCATCTTGTTGAGGATCTTCCTCTTCTTCACTGACCCTCTACTTTACCAAGCATTGTGTCCTTCTCCAGGGACTGATCCCTCCTGATAACGTGTCCAAAGTATGTGAGACATAGTCCTGCCATCCTTGCTTCTAAGGAGCATTCTGGATGTACTTCTTCCAAAAAAGATTTGTTTGTTCTTTTGGCAGTCCATGGTATACTCAATATTCTTCACCAACACCACAATTTAAAGGCATCAATTCTTCTTCAGTCTTCTTTATTCATTGTCCAGCTTTCACATGCATATGAGGCAATTGAAAACACCATGGCTTGGGTCAGGCGCACCTTAGTCCTCAAGGTGACATCTTTGCTTTTCAACACTTTAAAGAGGTCTTTAGAAGACTAAATTTCCAATTAAAAAGTTTTGTTTGTCAGCATATAACTAGAGTTAAAGGATCTGAACATAGGGCATAGCAGAAGGAACCTGAAGTGCCAGTGAGTAGTGTGGTGTGATGGAGAAAGTCCTACAGTGAGATCAAGAGACCTGGCTAGACCTGAATTCCTTTGTGTCTCTGCCCTCATTCTCAGAGGGTCCCCTTACAAAACAGTGACCCTCACCCAAGCCAACCCCTCATTCCTGTCACCCTGCTTCACTTTTCTCTAAATAACTTCTTTTCCACTGACATGCTTGTATTGACTTGTTTATTGACTATCTCCACCATATCTGAATGTAGGCTCCATGGGGCAGGGTTTTTGCCTGTTTTGCTCCCTGCACCTAGATGAGGGCCTACATAAGTGGGCAGTAAATAAATACATGGTAAATATGCAAACCCATGAGAAAATGGATGGAGGCCTTGATTCTGCTGCTCTTGGGATGTGTGGCCAGTGCCCAGTCACTCAGCCTCTTGGGCTTGTTTCTGGATTGGTCCTGAGGGAAATTTGCCACCATGAGTGCGCTTTACACATATCTGCACAGTGAGGGATTGAAGGCCTTCTGTGTTCTAGCTACCCTCATCCTCTTGTGGTTTCATTCATGCTCTGCTTTTTGCATCACCTGCCCCCACCCCTGCCCCCAAACCGTGCTTTGCCTAAATAATTTCTCCTGATCCTTTAAGATTCAGTTCCAACATATCCTGCTGTTAATGGTTCCATATGTGCTGCACTTATTCACAGAACTTATCATAATTATAATTAATTAATTAATTTAATGTCTGTCTCTCCCACTAGACTGTTGTGGTCTGATTCACTGTAGTTCTTCCAAGAGCCTTATACATAGTAAGTGCCCAAAAAATATTTATTGAATGAATAAGTGAATAAAATAATTAATTGGATTAGATGGTCTCCAACTTTTCTTCTGGCCCTGGCATTCTCTCTGCTATATTTTCAATGGTTAGCATGGGGAATGTGATATAACTGTGCTTCCCAACTTTTGTCCTCTAATAGAACCTACACTACTGTTTGCATAACCATGGATTTAAGTAACATATTTTTTTTTACTTCCCCCAAATAAAAGGTAACTGTAAATAAATATATGACTTAAAATAAATTACCAAACTTAAATAAATACATTCTTAACTGAGTTAAAACACGTTCGTTTGTGTACCACATAGAATCATCTTGTAAACTCCTGGTGGTATCTTGTAAAACTCTGGTGGAATGTGTCTCACACTTTGGGAAACACTGCACTATAATGAATTTCCACTGCTCATTCCGGCTCAGCTTAGAAATACTTAGAAATTAAGACTTGATAATTTTAACCACAGATACTAGTTTTGAAAAAGTCAAGCCATGATGTTTAGGTTTCATACTGGTTTCAGAGCTTCTGTCATTGTTTCCGGAGTCGGAGGTACGAAAGCATGTTCACTCAGTCATTCCATGGTTCTGATGACTGTGGCTCTCAAGAGCGGGTGCCAGGATGGCAATACTGCCATCATCCTTCCCTCATCACCCCTCTGCGACAGCAGTCTCCTCCCAGGTAGCCATGCTCACTACAGCTGGCAAGGGAAGAAGCTATGGAGTCACTGTCCTTCCTGTTAGTGAGGGCTCTGGATCAGTCAAACGTACACACAGTGGAAGGAACAAAAAGCGAAAGCTCAATCAGCCTGAAAAATCTTAAAGGCAGACGTGGAACTGTGCTATGAATTACTATACATCATAAAAATTCATAAGGATGGACTTTCCTAACTACGGCTGTGAGGTATTAACTAAAATTAGAACCAGTCAATCAATTCTATAAACATTTATCGAATGCTTACTGTTTGCTGGTCAATCATGGCTGAGGTAGTAATGATAAATAAAACTCATAGCTTCTTCTTAGCAATTTATAGTCTAGGAGGGAAAACACACATGAAAACAATTATACAGTGAAATGCAAACAATAATGGAGATATGTACAAAGTGCAACGGAGTAGAAGTCAGGACAAATTTTTACTGAGGTAAAGTTTAAGGTAAGTTATTATTTAAGACTGAGCTCAGGTGTCACCTCTTCCAGCAAGCCTTTCTTGATTCTCCATTTTTGACTCCCAGGCTGGGTTAGATGCTCCTTGCTTAGCATATTTTCAGAATTCATTTATCACATTATATTATAATTTTATGTTTGTTTGCTTGTCTCTTTCTTGAAGACACAGGCTTAGTCCTACTCAGGGCCTAGCATGGTGCTTAGCATATAGCAGGCATTTAGAAAATAAAAATGGAAGAAAACAATGGAAAAGGGGAATGGATTTGGGAGATATTTAGGAGATAAAATTAATAGGACTTGGTAGCCAGTTGTCTGGGGGTAATCTAGAATGACTCTAGGCGTCTACATTTTCTACTGACTTGCAATAAAAGAGGACCATAAGAATGCATTATATTGAGATTCTAGCATCTCATTTTGGCCAAACACAGAAATGCTTTGAAATTTGAACTTCACAGAAGTATAGAATCACATACTAATAGGAAGTACTAATAAGACTAGATTGTCCAATTTTGCTTCTTAGACTAGAATCTTGTCTATAAAAACTGCCCCCTTATAGGGTATGCTTGACTACTTGCAATTATTAAAGACTAAATACCACCTGGAAAAGCTCTCTCTATTTCTAAATAATGCTACCCATTAGAAAATTGCTTATATCGATCTGAACTCCAGCTTCTTGAAACTTATCACATCTTTTTTCTAGGTTGAGAATTTGGATTGTAGAGTAACTCTGATCTATCTTCCATAGGACAGGTGGGTAAGATAGGATATATGTTGGGGAATGGGAGGCCTTGCCCCTTCCTTTTAAAGTTGCAAGCTGGTAGTTACATACATCATGTGTGTTCCCATCTCAGGGACAAAACTTAGTTACATATTCACATCTAGAAGCAAGGAAGGTGGGGGAAATGCAGTCTTTATTCTGGATAGTCATAAATCCAGCTATACTATGAAAGAGAAGAGGAAAATGCATGTTAGATGATGTTTTAGGCTGGGTTCTCTAGAGACGCAAAACCAGTGAAATATATATATATATATATTTTACACATATGTAAAAAATATATATATAAAGATTTATCTCAAGGAAATGGCTCACGTGGTTGTGGAGGCTGGCAAGTCCCAAATCCATGGGTCAGGGGTCGGGTTGGAGGATTTTCCTGACTCATGTGGGTGCAGGGGCTGCTGAATCCCAAATTGGCAGGTCAGATGACAGTCTGCTGGCCCATGGGGCTGTGGAAGCTGGTGAATCAGATCAGATGGCAGGTTGCTGGCTAAGAGGGCTGCGGAAGCTGGCAAATCAGGTAAGATGGTAGGCTACCGGTTCACAAGGCTGCAGAAGCTGGTGAATCCCAGAATTGGCAGGTTAGATGATTGGCTGCCAGCTCAAGTCTCAAGAACCAGAGGTCAGATGATGATGAGCTGGTTGCAGGATCCAGAGCAGGAGCCAGCAAGCTTTGCCAGAACATCCATATATATTGGATGCAGGTCACAACCCCGAGAAAACGCCTCTTACAAATGATTGGCTGATCACATCAAGGAGGATGATTATATCATATCACAAAATGGAGGATGACTACATTATTACATAACTGCCAAATTACATCATTACCTAACTGCAAAAACTACATAATTATGTAACTGCCAATCCATGAGAATCATGCCCCAGCCAATTTGAGACAGAATCTTAACCATCATAGGAGCCTAGATTCGGAGGCTGCTCCTCACCAGCTGTCTGCTGCTCTGGGCATTCATGGAGAGGGAGAAGCCCAGACATGGATGCAGATATTTGCATCTGTTGTGGGAGGTAGAGATAGGGTGTAAGAATCCTCCAGAGTTAAGAGGACCTCACTATTCAGGTCCTGTCCAAATCTCCCTCCAACTCCTTCTGCTCCCCACTCTCCCAAAACAAGACAGCAGATAATCCCAGTCAACTTGGAATGTGCCATGTCTGCTCCACTTTCGCGTGAAAGAAACTTGATCCATTAACTCCCAGCAGCCTTAAGGACCAAAGATAGTGCAGTGATGTCTTCTAGGGCCCCAGCCCTCCCTTTCCATTCAACGCCTTCAAGTATCACTGCTTTTATGTTTTTAACTAATTAGGAAAATAAATTCCTCATAAATAAATGTAGTTGTCACGCACAAAAAAGCCTTAGAGAGGTGGCCAGCCTGTTTAAAATTGCAAGCCTCCTACCATGACACTCCACATCCCCTTTTGTCCCTCCATAGTTTAATATAAGGAGCCCTGGTGGCACAGTGGTTAAGAGATACAGCTGCTAACCAAAAGGTCAGGAGTCGAATCCACCAGCTGCTCCTTGGTAACCCTATGGGGAAGTTCGACTCTGTCCTATAGGGTCAGACTCAATGGCAGCGGGTTTGGTTTTTTTTTTGGAACATACCATATAAATTTACATTTTACTTTAATTAAGTCTAGTCTGTCTCCCCCATGCAAGTTTCATGAATGGAAGGATTATTGTTTTTTTGTTCACTGTTATATCTCTAAGACCAAAACAGGGCCTGATCCAGGTAGGTAGTCAATAAACTTTTGTTGACTGAATGAATGAGTGAATAAGTAAATGAGTAAATGGTATGTGCAGCGATAAGGGGAAGGAACCAAGAAACTTCTTTTGCCAGTGATGCTAAAAATACTAACCATGGCCTGGTTCCCAGCTTCACCTTCTAGACAGGATAGAAACTCTTGCAAGGAGGTGGGTCAAACGACTTCCCAACCATGTGGTCCCATTTCCTTTACACAGAACTGTTTCCAAAGCGGATGATTCAAAATGAGCCTCTGCTGATTTGCTCTATTTCCGTTTACCAATATCATGTATGTGTCCTGTTTCACTTAGATCAGGCTTAGATTGGCTTATCCTGAGCAGGCATACGTGGGGGTTAGAGATGGACAGTAACAGGGGTCATTAGTAAGATGATCTTTTGAGACCCTTTTTGGTACTGGTGAGAAAGATTCTCTTCACAGAAACTCATTCCCTCTGGTACTTTTTAGCTATGACAATTTTCAAGTAAGGTACAATGTATAGTGGATAGTGGAGTTCCAGGTTTTCATTTAGAGATCTACCCTTCCACTGCTTTCATCCATGTGTTACGGGTGGGACTCTACCCTCTGGCTTCCTTAGTCATAATGATTGGCGTAGAATTCAAGAATGGGCTCATGACCCAAGAAGACCCAGAGAATGCTAGGATTTCAAAGGAGCCCTGGGAAAAAGAGTCTGTCTTATCTATGAGTCTTGATCTTAAAAAGTTATAGAATGAAACTGCTGTAACCATCTTGCCACCATAAGGTCAGAGCCTGCCTGAGTATCAAGCCAACATTTTAATTACTCAGTTTCTGGGATTCCACACTTTCCTAAGGTTCCTCTTACCTCACTTGGCTATTGTTTCTCTGTCTCCCAAGCTAGTTCCTTTTCTATCTAAATACTATGTATTGGAGGACCCTAGAGTTCCATCTTGGGTATCTTCCAATCTCTATGTGCTCTATTGCTCTAAAATCCAAAAAAACCAAACCCATTGCCATCGAGTCAATTCTGACACACAGTGACCCTATAGGACAGAGTAGAACTTCTCCATAGGTTTCCAAGGAGCTGCTGGCAGATTTGAACTGCTGGCCTTTCGGTTAGCAGCCGAGCTGTTAATGACTATGCCACCAGGGCTCCTCTATTGCTCTGTATTTATTTAATTCAGTTTGTCATATTGTGGGGGCTTGCATGTCACTGTGGTGCTGGAAGCTATGCCATTGGTATTCAAATACCAGCAGGGTAACCCATGGAGGACCAGTTTCACCTGAGCTTCTACACTAAGACAGACAAGGAAGAAGGGCCTGGCAGTCTCCTTCTGAAAAGAATTAGCCAGTGGAAACCTTATGAATAGCAGCTGAACAATGTCTGATATAGTGCTGGAAGATGAGTCCCTTAGGTTGGAAAGCACTCAAAATAAAACTGGGAAAGAGCTGCCTCTTCAAAGTAGAGATGACCTTAATGACGTCGATGGAGTCAAGCTTTCAGGACCTTCATTTACTGAGGTGGCACGACTCAAAATGAGAAGAAACAGCTGCAGCCATCCATTAATAGTAGGAATGGGGAATGTATGAAGTATGAATCTAGAAAAATTGGATATTGTCAAAAATGAAATGGAACACGTAAACATGGATATCCTAGGCATTAGTGAGCTGAACTGGACTGGTGGCCATTTTGAATCAGACAAGCATATGGTCTACCATGCTGGGATGACGAATAGAAGAGGAATAGCATTGCATTCCTCATCAAAAAGAACATTTGAATATCTATCCTAAAGTACAATGCTGTCAGTGATAGGATAATATCCATACGCCTACAAGGAAGACCAGTTAATATGACTATTATCAAAATTTACACACCAACCACTAAAGCCAAAGAAGAAGAAACTGAAGATTTTTACCAACTTCTGCAGTCTGAAATTGATTAAATATGCAATCAGAATGCATTGACAATTATTGGTGTTGAAATGCAAAAGTTGGAAACGAAGGATTGGTAGTTGGAAAATATGGCCTTGGTGATAGAAATGATGCCAGAGATCGCATGATAGAATTTTGTAAGACCAATGACTTCTTCACTGCAAACAACATAGGTGGCAAGTATAGATGTGGACATTGCCAGATGGAATATGCAAGAATCAAATCTACCACATCTGTGGACAGAGAAGACAGAAAACCTCAATATCATCAGTCAGAACAAGGCCAGGAGCCGACTGTGCAACAAACCATCAATTGCTCACATGCAAGTTCAAGTTGAAATTGAAAATTAGAACAAGTCCACAAGAGCCAAAGTACGACCTTGAGCATATCCCACCTGAATGCAGAGACCATCTCAAGAAAAGATTTGACCCGTTGAACACTAATGACCAAAGACCAGGTGAGTTGTGGAATGACATCAAAGACATCATATGTGAAGAAAGCAAGAGGTCATTAAAAAGATAGGAAAGAAAGAAAAGACCAAAATGGATGTCAGAAGAGACTCCGAAATTTGGTCTTGAAGGTCGAGTAGCTAAAGCAAAAGGAAGAAATGATGAAGTAAAAGAGCTGAATAGAAGGCTTCAAAGGGTGCCTCAAGAAGACAAAATAAAGTACTATAATGACATGTGCAAAGAAGTGGAAGTAGAAAACCAAAAGGGAAGAACACCTTTGGCATTTCTCAAGCTGAAAGTACTGAAGAAAAAATTCAAGCCTCGAGTTGCAATAATGAAGGATTCTACTGGGAAAATATTAAACAACTCAAGAAGCATTAAAAGAAGATGGAAGGAATACACAGAGTCACTATACTAAAAAGCATTGGTCGATGTTCAACCATTTCAGGAGTTAGCATATGATCAGGAACCGATGATACTGAAGGAAGATGTCCAAGCTGCACTGAAGGCATTGGCGAAAAACAAGGCTCCAGGAATTGACAGGATACCAACTGAGATGTTTCAACGAATGGATGCAGCACTGGAAGTGCTCACTCGTTTATGTCAAGAAATTTGGAAGACAGCTACCTGGACAACTGACTGGAAGAGATCCATATTTCTGCTTATTTTCAAGAAAAGTGATCCAACTGAATGCAGAAATTATCGAACAATGTCATTAATATCACACGCAAGTAAAATTTTGCTGAAGATAATTTGAAAAACGGTTTCAGCAGTACATTGACAGGAAACTGTCAGAAATCCAAGCCGGATTCAGAAGAGGACGTGGAACCAGGGATATCATTGCTGATGTCAGGTGGATCCTGGCTGAAAGTAGAGAATACCAGAAAGATGTTTACCTGTGTTTTATTGACAGTGCTAAGACATTTGACTGTGTAGATTATAACAAATTATGGAAAACATTACAAAGAACGAGAATTCCAGAACACTTAATTGTGCTCATGTGGAACCTGTACATAGACCAAGAGGCAGTCATTAGAACAGAACAAGTGGATACTGCTTTAAAATCAGGAAAGTTTTGCATCAGGGTTGTATCCTTTCACCAGATTTATTCAATCTGTATGCTGAACAAATAATCCGAGAAGCTGGACTATATGAAGAAGAGTGGGGCATTAGGATTGGAGGAAGACTCATTAATAACCTGCGATATGCAGGTGACACAACCTTGCTTGCTGGAAGTGAAGAGGACTTGAAGCACTTACTGTTGAAGATCAAAGACTACAGCCTTCAGTATGGATTACACCTTAACATAAAGAAAATAAAAATCTTCACAACTAGACCAATAAGCAGCATCATAATAAATGGAGAAAATAATGAAGTTCATTTTATTTGGATCTACAATTAATGCCCATGGAAGTAGAGTCAAGAAATCAAATGATGTATTGCATTGGCTAAATCTGCTGCAAAAGACCTCTTTAAAGTGTTAAAAAGCAAAGATACCACTTTAAGGACTAAGGTGCACCTGACCCAAGCCACGATATTTTCAGTGACCTCATACACATGGAAAACTGGACAATGAACAAGGAAGACTGAAGAAGAATTGATGTCTTTGAATTATGGCATTGGCAAAGAATATTGAATATACCACTGACTGCCAAAAGAATGAACAAATCTGTCTTGGAAGAAGTACAGCCAGAATGCTCTTTAGAAGCAAGGATGGCAAGACTTTGTCTCACATACTTTGGATACGTTATTAGGAGGGACCGGTCTCTGGAGAAGGACATTATGCTTGGTAAAGTAGGGGGTCAGCAAAAGAGAGAAAAACCTTCAACCAGATGGACTGACATAGTGGTTGCAACAATGGGCTCAAATATAGCAACAATTGTGAGGATGGTGCAGGACTGGGCAGCGTTTCATTCTGTTGTACAGAGGGTCGCTAAGAGTTGGAACTGACTCAGTGACACCTAACAACAACAATAACAACAGTTTCTACATTATTTTGTCTCTTATCACAGTGTTGATGTTCCAGTAATGTCCAGGTGCTGGGACGAGGTTTCATAGGCTTTCTAGCTGCCCAGACCTATTCTTGGTTTAGGTGCTGGGCAGGGTCAGGCAAGAGAATGTCATATTGGATCCTGTACTGCACAGGTCATAGAAGATAGCTGTTAAAGTCTGAATAGTCTTTGAAGGTTAGTCGTGTGGTACTCCTGAAGCATATTTGGGTAAGATATTCCAGTGAGCACGTATAACCTTTGCAGTAGGTCTGAATTTCCAGCCAGGTTCTGCTTCTCATAAGCATCATCTGCTGCCCACACTGGGTCTTCTGGCTAGCTTTCTCTTAGTCTGCCCAGCCAGGGAGAACTTTTCAAAGTGCAAATCTTATTATGATACCCACCTCCCTCACCCTTCAAAATCTTCCAATGATTTTTCACTGCCCCTGGCTTAATAAGCAAGCTCCATAAAACAGGGTCTAGAAGGGCTGGAATTAGGATGAGGCCAATGAAGCACCTAGGAGGCACTCACCCTCAGGACTGTGCAAATACTACTTGCATGACCCTGAGAGTGAATGCCTCATTAACTTTTGCATCCTAGTCTCCTCAATCTCCTCACTCTGGTTCTGGCCTGGCCTCCAGAGTATTGTGTATTCTCATTCAATCTTACCTTGAAGCATTCTCTCCTCAGCTGCCCTTGTTTGCCCTTTGAGCTCCAGGCACCTAGTCTTTCAACTCCCTCTTGCCTGGAACTTCTTCAAGGGTGATGGTTGGAATATAGAATGACCAGTAGGGTATGGAATTCAATCAGTCAGAATAATGGTGGCTTCGAAACACCTGGCATGGCTATACTGGTGTGTGCAAACATCAGCCCTAGAGATGTGCATATTCTGTTCCCTCTTTGTGGAACACATTTCTCTCTTTTAAAAAAAAAAAAAAATTATTTTGGTGAAAGTATACACAGCCAAAGACACACCATTCAACAATTTCTACATGTACACTTCAGTGACATTGATTACATTCTTCAAGTTGTGCTACCATTCTTGCTATCCTTTTCCAATTATTCCACCACCATTAGCTTAAACTCACTGCCCCCTAAGCTTCCCACCCAACCTTTTAAGTTGC
This sequence comes from Trichechus manatus latirostris, assembly GCF_000243295.1. Lineage (NCBI taxonomy): Eukaryota > Metazoa > Chordata > Mammalia > Sirenia > Trichechidae > Trichechus > Trichechus manatus. Next base: position 1,033,987 of record NW_004444100.1, on the reverse strand, counting down.
CGTTGTCAATTTGATCTCATGTGGATAATTCTTTGGAAGAGCAAAATGCTCAAAGCACACATACTTTACTAACTAATATAAGCTATTTTTTGGTTTAAAGAAGACTTCTTAAAACAGTGTCTTGTAGCAACTGGAGGGACCCCTGAGACTATGGCCCCCAGACACTCTGCTAACTCAGAACTGAAATCACTCCTGAAGCCCGCTTTTCAGACAAAGATTAGATGGGCCTATAAAACAAACAAGGGCCCCGGCAACGCAGTGGTTAAGTGTTTGGCTGCTAACCAAAAGGTTGGCAGTTTGAATCCACCAGCTGCTCCTTGGAAGCCCTGCGGGGCAGTTCTACTTTGTCCTATAGGGTCGCTGTAAGTCAGAATTGACTCAACGGCAACAGGTTTTCTTGGTTTATAAAACAAACAATAACACAAGTGAGGAACGTGCTTCTTAGTTCAATCAAATGTACAAGACCAAATGGGCAACTCCTGCCCAAAAGCAAGATGAGAAGGCAGAAAGGGACAGGAACTGGACGAATGGACACAGGGAACCTGGTGTAGAAAGGGGGAGCACGCTGTCATGTTGTGGGGATTGCAACCAATGTCACAACACAATATGTGTATAAATTTTTGAATAAAAAATTAACTTGAGCTGTAAACTTTCACCTAAAGCACAATAAAAAACAAACAAACAAAAAACAGTGTCTTGCTCATGGGCTTCTGGGTCAGCTGGGGATATTCCACTTCAGGCTGCTGCTCCACTTCTAGGCGTACACCATACATCTTTAATCCCAGGACCAGTGGCAATCTAGAGCATATCCTTCTCATGGCAAACGGCAGAAGTGCAAGAAACCAAGCAAAATCATGCAAGCATATTTTAAGCCTCTGCATAACATCTGTTAACATTCTATTGGCCAAAGTCAGTCACATGGTCTATCCCAGCATCACTGGGGGAGGAAAATAAATTCTACCTAATCTAGTGGTCAAGACATGGCAGAGAAGTATGGATAAATACAGGGATAAACTGAAGAACTGAAGCAATAATCTAATCTATTTTAAGGACCTCACTGAGCTGCAGAGGTTATATCCACTCATTCCCATGTTATCTGATGGGGCTGACCTAAGACAAGCAACCTGTTGGAGTAGCTGAATGATGGCTTTAACTCTGAATTACTGCTGCTAGCACTATCTGTGAATCATGCGAAGGTTGTCCAATTTGCCATGAATGTGTCAGAGTTGCCCAAACAGCTTGTGACTTTGGGAAAGGCATTCTAACAGCAGGAAGTTAGAGAATTATTGTTTTATCAAGATCATGACTATCTTCACCCTCATATCAGAAATTCAGGTCCTAGGTAAGAAGATGTTCTCAATTTTGGAACTGAACCAATCTTCTGGTAATAAATAAAGAAGAAACTGTGGTTGTGGTTCACTTTCCCTAAATCTCATCCAATAGTATTTGTAAGGGTATAAAGAATAGGAATTATTGCCATGTTAATGTGTGACACAGGACTGGGCAATGTTTTGTTCTATTCTGTATAATGTCACCATGAGTTGGAGTTGACCCAATGGCAGCTAACAACCACAAAGATAATGTGCTGATACTTTCTCCTATTTATTCCTATCCTGATATACCAATTTACTCTGTGGAGTGCAGGAGTCCATGAATCTCAACCTCTTAGAGATCTGAAACTTCATGCACCTCAAGGAGGAATAAGGTTTGGAGAGAGAGAAAGGTGGTATCAGTTCGTTTGTGCTTTGCCTCTTGCACCATCTTTTGGACTGGTATTATTATGTATTTAGATACCATATGCAATGATTAAGCATTTGGCTGCTAACCAAAAGGATGGTGGTTTGAACTCACCTAATGGCTCCATGGGAGAAAAAGCAATCTGCTTTTGTAAAGATTGCAGCCCTGGTGGTGCAGTGGTTAAGAGCTCATCTGCTAAAGATTATAGCCAAGAAAATCCGATGGGGCAGTTCTACTCTGTCACATAGAGTTGTGATGGGTCAGAATCAACTGGATGCACCTAACAATAACAAATGCTCAGATCTAACCCCATGATGACTCCACTACTCTGGAAATTCTGCATATCATTATAGAAAAATCATCTCTGGACCAACTGAGAGAAATGTCTTTGAATATTCTGAGGTTTTGCTCCTGCCTCATTTCCTTCTAGGGAATCTTGGTCATATACTACTTCTGACTGTCTAGGTTTTTAGTTTGAGGGAATGCTCAATTGATTAGCTAACACAGGTCTCTGATATCAGTTCTCTTTCCTGGATGCTTGTTCATTTATAATAAACTATTTGTTTATTCAATATATATTTATTGATTATTCACTGAGTGTGCAGTGCAATGAATTACTTAACAAGGTCCTTTTAGGCATGTCTGGTCTTGTAATTCCCACACACTGACTGGGTGTGACTATGCAACTAAGGTGTTTGTGGCACATCAAGGGGATGTGAACTATGTAAATAAGGTGCATGGAAACCTTGAGGGGTGAGGATATGCAAATAAGGTGTATGGAACCCTAACATGGGGATTGGTCAGTTTTGTCATCCTGCTAGGCTTCAAGGGAGCCAATTCCAGAAGTGACAGGGGACCTCACTACCATCAAGAAAGAAGGGCAAGGAGTGGAGTGTATTCTCTGGACCTGAGATCCTGTTTTGAGAACCTCCTATATCCAGGAGACAGAGAAAGAGAGAGCTGTAACCCTGGAGAAGGCACGAGATGGCAAGAAGCAGAGGCAGAGAAAGAAAACGGGCAGCAACAGAACCAGGAGATTGGCATGAGACAGCTTAGTGGGCTTCCCAGCCCACGGAGTGAGGTGGCTATGGTGGGCGAGCCAACCAACCCACCGGAGCGAGAGAGCTGAGCAGCTTTGGGCAGGAGTCTTTCTGGCAGACTGATGTGCCTCCGGCACTTACTAGAGACGTTGAAGAGCTTTGGAACACTTGACCAAGCAGGGAAGAGGCCAGATCCCAGCTGGAGCTGAGGGCCAAAAGAAGGAGCTTGTCTTGAGCGGGTCTAGAGGAAGGAGCCTGTCCTCAGGGGGCAGAGAGGAGCCCTGCATGGCTGAGAGGAGACAGAGAGAGATTTCCTGCACTGAAGAAGAGAGACTTTGCCTACATGCTTCTTGATCCTGATCCCGAGTTGTAGCCTGTTGATCCTGATCCTGAGTTATAACCTGCTACTCCTGTAATAAACCCCATAATTGTGAGTATTGTTTGTGTGTTCTGTGTGGCCATTGCAATGAATTATTGAACTCAGCCGAGAAGTAGAGAATGTCGTGGGAGGGACAGCTGATGTCAGAATTGGCATAACATAGTTTATAAAGAAAATGTTCTACATTCTACTTTGGTGAGTAGCATCTGGGGTCTTAAAATCTTGTGAACAGCCATCTAAGATATTCACCCAGTTGGGAGCAAGGGAGAATGAGGAAAACCAAAAACATAAGGGAAAGATTAGTCCAAAGGATTAATGGACCACAACTACCACAGCCTCCACCAGACTGAGTTCAGCACAACTAGATGGTGCCTGGCTACCACCACCGACTGCTCTGACAGGGATCACAATAGAAGGTCCAGATAAAGCTGAAGAAAAATGTAGAACAAAATTCTAACTCACAAAAAAAGACCAGACTTACTGGCCTGACAGACTGGAAAAACCTTGAGAGTATGGCCTCTGGACACCCTTTTAGCTCAGTAAAGAAGTCAGTCCTGAGGTTCACTCTTCAGCCAAAGATTAGACAGGCCCATAAAACAAAATGAGACTAAAGGGGCACACCAGACCAGGGGCAAGGACTAGGAGACAAGAGGGGACAGGAAAGCTGGAATAGGGAACCCAAGGTCAAGAAGGGAGAGTGTTGACATGTCATGGGGTTGGTAACCAATGTCACAAAACAATATGCATATTAATTGTTTAAAGTGAAGCTAGTTTGTTCTGTTAACCTTCATCTAAAGTACAATTAAAAAAAAAAAAAGAACTGGTAAAAGATTTGGAGAGAGAAAGTATGTTTGACCTCCACCTCATAGCCTTGGCATGGTGTTGATCTTGATTCTCTCTCTTTCCTCCTTGTAAAATTAGACAAGGAGGTCAAATGACACTCCCATGCCATTTTTACAGAGTGCTACGAAGTGTTCTAATACTGGGGAATAGCTATGAAAAGAGACAGTATCCTACTCTCAAAGTGTTTACGTTCTAATAGGGGGAAGCATAAAACAAACAAGCAAATAACAACAAAACAGATAATGTCAGAATGTGATAAATGCTATGAAAGAAGTTAACAATGTAATACCATAAACAGTATCTGGCAGGAGGTGGGTGAGTACACAGGGGATTATATTACATAGGATGCTCAGGGCTGATTTCTGAGATAAAATGACATTGATATTTGAGCTGAGACTTCAAAGATCAAAATTGAGACAGTCATGTGAGTCGCTGGAGAAAGAACATACCAGGCAGAGGAAACAGCAAATGCGGAGGCGCTGAAGTGAGGAAGACCCTGGAGTATTCAAGAAACAGAAGAGGAACCAGGGTGACTGGGGCATAATGAGCAGGGAGAATGGAACAAGATGGGGTTGGCAAGAAGGCAGGAAATAGCTCATGTAGGACTCGTAGAACAGGGTGAGGAGTTTGGATTTGATTTTGAGAATAAAGGGGAGTCTTTGAAGGGTTTTCTTTATATTAATATTTTCAACTCCTTACTATAAAATTTTGAAACTTACAAAAAAGTAGAGAGAATACTATTGGGAAAAAAAAAAAAAACAAAAAAAACCCAAGTATTCCCAGCACTCAGCTTAAAAAATTCTCAATATCTGCCAATTTTGTTTCACCAATAGCTCTTGCTCCTTCACCTCAGATTATTTTAAAGGAAATTCCATATACCATAGCTTTATACATAAATACATCAATATCTCTAAGGAATAAGGACTCTTTTTTAAAAAAATTCCACAACTAGAATCACTAACTCACATAAAAAATTAACAATAATTTATTAATATCGTCAAATTGAACATCTCATAAATCTCTTTACAGTTAGTTTATTTGAATCAGAATTCCCTCCTTATGATATACTTCTTAAGTCTGTAACAGTTTCTAAACTCTTGTCTTTTTTTTTTTTTTTTTTACATTTTTTAATAAATCAGGTCATTTGTCCTATAGAATTTCTCACTTTCTGAATTTTGTTGCCTGTTATCTCTATAGTGACGTTTAACACGTTCCTCTATCCCCAGAATTTCTGTAAACTGGTAATTAGGTGTAGATGCATGATCAGATTCAGTTTTGAGTTAGTGGCAGGAACACTTAATGGTGGTGTTGTGAACCTCCTATTGCATCCCGTACAAAGGCCTGTAACGCCTGGTTGTTTCTCTATTACTGATATTAAGACAGATCAGTGGTTCATGTGTTGACAGCCAGATAAAGCCATTAAAATCAGGGGAGTGTAAGCCATGATGAAAATATCATTATGGCTATTATGTAGTTTATGGGTTCAGTTGTGTTCCCCAAAAGATATGTTGAAGTCCTAACCCTGGTACATATGAATGTACCTTATTCGGAGACAGGGTATTTGTAGATGTAATTAGTTAATATGAGGTCATAAAGGAGTAGGGTAGTTCCTAATCCAATATGACTAGTGTCCTTATAAGAAGAGGAGAAGAGACACAAAGAGACAGACACAAAGGGAAGAACACTACGTGATGACGAAGGCAGGCAGAGATTAGAGTGATGCATCTGTAAGCCAAGGAATACCAAGGAGTGCCAGCAACCAGAAGAGGCTAGGAAGGCTTCTACCCAGAATCTCAGAGGGAGCACAGCCCTGCTGACACCTTGATTTCAGACTTTTACCCTCCAGAACTGAGAGAGAATAAATTTCTGTTGTATTAAGCCACCCAGTTGTGGTACTTTGTTATCCCGGTCCTAGGAAACTAATACATGTGGCAAAAGGGATGAAGACTGGGGTGGCAATAAAGATACTAATCAGTCTGTATGGCATAAGCACTGACCAACCACAGTGGACTCTGGACATACCCACTGAATCTCACTCTTGTTTGTATGGGTGGGAGCTTGGAAAGCTAATTGTAAGACTCTTGCAGTGGTCCACATGAGAGATGATGGTGACTTGGACCAGGGAAGAGGTAGTGGAGGTGGACCAAAGAGTGGATTCAGGAAGCTTTGGGAGGATCTGGGGTTGCCCAACCTATGGACTGTCTGGACTGTACCTTCCATTTTAACAAGCAGCCATGTATTTAGGTGATGCTCTGGTTTGAACCCCATCCCAATTTATTTTTACTAAGTTCTTCTATTATGGACTTAGAACAAAACCTGATTACAGAAATGAAGAGGTTAGTTCTCACTGTCTCTCTGACATACCAACTCAATGGGAAAGAAGAAGAATTAGTCTAGCATTGATATAAAGGGGGAAAAATCTATTAGATTTCTCTTCAAAGGAGGGAAAAACATTAAAGGGAGCAAAAGATTCATATGGCATGTATTGTTTTGAGGTGAATAGAAGAAGAAAATCTAATAAGAACTTAGAAACTAATTGCATGTTTACTATTTGTATTTATTAAAACAAAGTGAATAAGTATAAAATGCACTGATGACACTGTCTACTGCTTCCTGCTTAGCTCATCTCCTAATGAAAAAATGGTGTTGTCACCTCAGTAACTTGCCCTTAACCACAAGTGAAGAATTAAGTTTTATTTCCTAGACAAAATGTGTAAGAGCCAACAATATTCACTTTTTTCTGCTCATGTGTAATATCTTGGGAATATCCAATGACACTTTCCTACTGACAAGAAAAGTTTTCATGGTAGTAGCAACCACAGATTTGGTTGATTACTCACATTACTACATTAGTAACATCTCTGTTTTAACTCCACACAAGGAAAAAAGTGCTGAATTCAAAACCACAACCTCAGCTGTCGGTGGAAATGACAGTTAATGGCACCTTGCTGCTACATCAGAGGGCCAATTCTTGGTAGAGAGGATTATCTTGAACGTGGTTTCCAAATCAATGGATAAGAGTGAATTGTGGCAAAAGCTGAATGATCCAATTGCCAAATATACTTTAAAAATAGATTGATTTTTTTCCTAAGAGGAATCTGATTAATAAATTATAAACAATTCAGCAAGGATCTAGGTACAGAATCAATTTATGCCTTCTAAAAACTATTTCAAAAATTTATTACATTAAGTTATGTTGAGAACATTTTTGGGTCTCAAAATATCAATTAAGAATCCAAAAGCTTATATTGGAGAGTTAAGGTCATATAAAGTAAGCCAAGACAAGTCCTAAGAAATAATAACATTTAGTTGAGAGCCCTCAAGAAAACCAAATATATCAAATACTTTATAAAATTTCACAAACATCATGAAACAATGTGTTTAAGAGTTACATGGGTTCTCTGTAACTATTTCTACAGTGGTAAAGGACATAATTTCTAAAATTCTTAGGATAACCTTTTTTTTCATAAGGATAACTTGAAAGAAAGATTTAGGCACATAATTCACTTTGATTTTTAATTTATCAATAGTTTTTCAAAGAATATTCTTTTAGAGTGTTATAAAGGTAAATCTTAAAATACATTATTTTAAATTTGACATGTAACAGGACACTTCACTTCAGAGCCGGTAATTGGTGATTATAATACCGATGTAAAAGGAAAATCAAATACTACTATTCTGTAATGTGGATCAATAAGTACCACCATTAAAGTACCAGCCGATAGTAATGCTAGATAGAAATTTTAGGTGGATTACGAACATTTTGAAATATGTTTTGCTTATTTCCCATTAGTGAATTTCCCAAATACAAATCAATTCTCCTTTAAATGGTCCATCATTTTCCTGTTTATTATTTTTGAAGGAGAACTTTCTAAGATATGTTATGTAGATCTCTGCTTATAATGTGTTACATGGCTTGGAGCAGGTCACTCTACTTCTCTGAGCTTCAGCTTCCTCCTCACTGAAATGGATACATTCAATTCAGAGGCTCCTAAGCTCCCTCATAGCTCTATTATCTCCTACGAGGAGTATGAATTGTATTTACTTTTTCCTGTGTCTCTGTCCTCCTGTAGTTTCTCTTTCTTAGAAGGCCTTCCTCCTATGGCTCCATCTATAGGTATTAATGCAGACATGGACATCCCCTTCCCCAGATGGTCCAGAAGGAGCCCAGAACTCCTGTCTCTCAGGACATAAGACCATCCCTCCCTCAATATCCATGTCACCATTGGCAAGAGTGAAGAGGGTGCTCCTGGCAGGATCCTCAACATTCACGGCCTCCTCCCCACTCTCGGCCCTCAGACCACAAGGGATAGTCCTGCTATGCTCTTTATCCCTGTTTAACACAATTCCACAAGAAAGCCAGGACTCTCAGGTACCCCCTCAAGCTTTCATCTCCATATGGCTCTGCATTTCCTTTTTTCTGACCCCAACTCCCACGCCTCTCAACTTCTGAAACCCTCCTATTATGTCCTCTGAACTCACTGTCAGTCACTAGAAAAATCCCTTGTATCTTTATCACTTTCGCTGAATGTTCCCTCCATCTCCTTGCAGTAACTGACCTGGCTCTGCCCTGATGACCTGTGTCCCCTGCAAAATCTCTCAAGGCCTGGCTGCTTTCTCTCCCTTTCCTCTTGCACACCTGGGCTTGGAGGTGAAGGTAGTTTAAGTGTCTTTCTCAGGTTTCATCACAACTCCACACCACACCACTCATTCTCCTTCTCTTTTTCCTAAAATTCTAGCTTTTCCTTGCTTTAAATATCATGCCATCAGACTACATCACCCATTAGGCCTCCTATGGTAGTCATCTACTGATCCCTCAGTCACTCTTCATTCCAGAAAGATTTTACCTAATGGTTCACTCCAACACCACAACCATCATAAACTTCAATATCCATATAGATGGTCCTTCAACACCTTGGTCTTTTAATCCCATTATCTCCCATCTGCCCAGATCTTGCCCTTTATCCTACCTTAGGCAACTGTTCTCATGGCCAGATCCTAGGCCTTGCATTATATAACAACAGTCCTTATTCCCCCTCACTATCTCAGTTTCGGGAATCCTAGTCTACAACTTCTCAGCTCATCCCCTCTAGTACCCAAGTCCAGCAATCATTCAATCCCACTGACAATTCATTAATCCCAACATCTTTTCACTGCCTCTCACCCCCTTTATATCTTTTCTTCCCTCGTTACCCAGCCTAAATTTTATGATCTGTCATTTTCCCTTTACTTCCTTCATCATATTCTCCTGGCAAAACTCCAGTCATAGTTAAATCTAACTCTCTACTGCCTATTCCTATCTTTGCACCTGGTGCCAGTTTCTCAAATTGTAGTGGAAATACTTACTTTTTATAGGACTTTCATTACAAATTAAAGGCATCAAGTAATGGTGAGTGCCAATAACAATGATGATGATGATCATCATCAACGACAACAACAATAACAACTACATCTTAGCTCACTCGATGCCAGGCAGGGTTCTAAGTGCTTTATAGCCACCTTTCACAATAAATCTGAAATAAGTGCTATCATCGCTCCTATTTTTAAATTGAGGAAAATAAGGCTGTGAGAGGCTAAGGAACTTGCCCAAAGTCAATTAATGAGTAGCGAAGCTAGGCTCTGAACCAGAGTTTTCTGGCTCCAAGGTCTGGCTCTTAATTGCTATCCCATACTGGACTTACGAGTCACTCAGTAAAACACAACAAGAATTTTGTGTTGTTTTAGCTAATACATAGCCTGTTCTTCTTTCCTCTTCTTTTCCTCCTGTAATGACTGCCTGCGGGGAGCTTGGTTTCTGTATTGCTCTCCCAGGGGTTTGGTGGGGGTGTCCATCCTTGCCTAACTGTGGGCTGTGTAAGTCTGTAATTTTGAGGTTCAGTTTTAGGAGATGAGCCACAGATATGAGCCACATTCACTAATACTTTATCAGCAAAAGAATATTATTTGGCTCTTCCCTTTGTCCCATCAAGAACCTCTGGGAGGTTCCCATCGGCCATCTCAGTCTGCAGCACTAAAAGAGAAATTCTCATGTAGCTTGCCTGGAAGCTGCTTTGAACCTCACATGTGCTCATGTGCATGCCTCTAGCAAATAATTGTCTCTCCTCTTCTACCTTCTAAATCTCATTTGTTTAAGGGCCTTAACTGGCCAACTCTAATCACAGTTTGTTGTACTGTGGTGCCTTGTGTGTTGCTGTGATGCTGGAAGCTATGCCACTGGGATGTCAAATACCAGCAGGGTCACCCATGGTGGACAAGTTTTGGTGGCACTTTTAGACTAAGACAGACTAGGAAGAAAGGCCTCAAAATCTACTTCTGAAAATTAGCCAATGAAAACCTTACGGATCACAGAATATTGCTTGAGGTTTCAACTCACTTATTTTGGATGTGTTACCAGGAGGGACCAATCTCTGGAGAAGGACATCATGTTTGGTGAAGTGGAGGGCCAGCAAATGCAACGGGAATTCTTAGATTGACATAACAGCTGGAGCAATAGACTCAAACATACCAACAATCATGAAAATGGTACAAGACTGGACATTGCTTCGTTCTGTTATACACGGGTCACCATGAGTTGGAGCTAACTTGATGGCAACTAACAACAACAATCTGGGAATATACAGAGAAAAAGATTCTGGAAAAGGTACTTTCTGGCATCCCTGCATCGCGGAGCCCTTAGAAGGGTGTGCAGCTTCTGCAAGGCTGACAACAGGCAATCCAGATGGATCAATCTGTTCCTATTGGGAATTCTGATTTGTGATTCCGAGACAGTCGAATCCATGCCTATGACTGGAACCAGAAGACAAGCAAAACCTCCAGCGCTGTGGGGTGGCAATCCTTTGTCTGTTGGGGGGAAAGAAACATAAAGATGGAGAAAGAGACAGAATAAAGCAAATGTGCACAGAAAGGAGGAGAAGAGAAATTATGAAAAGACAGAGTGGTTCTGAGAGAGTTTCTCTCTTTTTCCAGTTCTTGGTTCTGGTTCTTGAAGTGTAGTTGAACTTCCTGTTTTGTATTATCTGAGCAAAACCGTAGTCCTTAGAGGGAAATTTTTTCTTTCTTTCTCTTTTCCCTTAGGGTAGCTCAAGTTTGCTTCTGATTCGTCTAATCAAGGAGATTTTAAATAAGACGGCGTCCAATAGAGGATGTCTATGCAGCGATGGGATGGGTGGGTCAGAGCTTCCGGAGAGAGGTCTCTGCTGGTAGTAGAGATTGAGAGACTATCAGCATATAGAAGTAGTAAAACTATGAGAATGAAGGTGTAACCTGAATGCCAGTAAATTTTCATTAGTCCTTAAACTAGCCCAAGTCAGATTTAGCCCGCCCCACATGCACAGAAGGGCTAGCTGTGACAGCTAATGGATCAGAAGGTGGAATGAATCAGAAGAAAAATCATCACCCAGACCCTATTCTGAAGGGAGAAGTCCGACAAAAACCATGTCACCTCCTGTTTCCTGGCCGCCTTCTATAATTTTTCCTCCCCAGTAGGCCTGCATGGCTGCTATCTTGCTGCCCAAATCACATACAAGCCCTGCTTCTGCACAGCTTGGGGAGTCGGAACTGAGAAACTTCCTCCCGGCTCCTTGCTCTGTGAATTGCAATAAAGTTACTTTTTCTTTCTCAAAGACCTGAGTCTAGATTATTGGCAGGTCTGAGCGCGCCGGGTAGAGCTCTCCTTCTAAGGTTTAGTAACTGAGGGACTCACCAAAGCAGAGCGAGAGACGGAAGAAAGCAGAAACCAGAGCGCAGAACCCTGGGAAATCCACCTTAGGGTGGAGGATAGACTTCCCTGGTCTTCTCCCGCAACAGTGCCTGGGGTTGCAAGTCTTCGACAATAAACAACAGCCTTAGTGAGGACACGGAAGCTTTCCACGTTGGAGAAACTCACCCTTTGATTCATCCTCTCACCATTAGCTTTAGCCCATATGGATGAAATCAGAAATTCTTCACGTTATTGGTAGAATAGAATTCTGCGAAATTGCAATAGCTAAAATCCTAAACCATTTGATGTTTTCAATAGTTATTATCTCCTGGACAATGGTTACTCTATTCAAAGAGAATGATAATGTGGCTGTTAGAAGAGTTACAAATGGATCTTTAAAATACTTAAATACTGGTACCAAAAAAAAAAAAAAAAAGATAAACAGTGACCTATGCACAGTGGTTAAGAGCTTGGCTGATAACCAAAAGGTTGGCTGCTTGAATCCACCAGCCACTCTTTGTAAACCCTAAGGGGCAGTTCTACTCTGTCCTCTAGGATTGCTATGAGATGGAATTGACTCAGTGGCAATGGGTTCCTTTTGGTTTTGTTTATGAACAAGTGAATACAATTGGAGTGTGAAGTGAAGTTGGAAGGATGAAGAAGATAGACAAGTATACGAATAAATTTGTTTTATTTGATAAATGTTATAGTAAAGTGTATTTACCTTCAGGGGTGCTTTTCTTTTTTTTTTTTAATTGATGTAATTAAATGAAGTTTACATTTCAAGTTAGTCTCCCATACAGAATTTTTTTTTTAACATACATTGTTATGAGACCCCAACCGCTCACCCCATTCTGCCACAGCACACTCCTCCCCTCCGCCCCTGATTCCCTATGAACATTCAACCAGCTCCTAACTCCCTCTGCCTTCCCCTCTCACCTCTGGACAGAAGCCGCCCCTTTGGTCTCTTATATACTTGTCTAAGAGGCACATTCTTCACGAGTATCACTTTATGTTCCACAGTCCAGTCCAATCCCTGTCTGAAGAGTTGGCCTCGGAAATTATTTCAGTTCTGGGGTGATGAAGAGACCAGGGGCCATGCTTTCTGGGGCACCTCCAGTCTTAGTCAGACCATTAAGTCTGGTCTTCTTACTAGTATTTGAGTTCTGCATCCCATTGTTCTACTGCTCCATCAGGGATCCTCTGTTGTGTTCCCTGTCAGGACATTCATTGGTGGTAGCCAGGCACCATCTAGTTCTTCTGGTCTCAGGCTGATGAAGTCTCTGGTTTATGTGGCCCATTCTGTCTCTTGGGCCAATACTTTCCTTGTGTCTTTGGTGTTCTTCGTTCTCCTTTACTCCAAGTGGTTGCGACCAATTGATGCATCTTAGGTGGCCGCTTGCAAGCTTTCAAGACCCCGGACGCCACTCACCAAAGTAGAATGCAGAACACCTTCCCAATAAGGTTTGTTATGCCAATTGACATCAGGGGTGCTTTTCAAGCCTTGATTTTGGCATGCTATTTGGCAATGAATGAAAAAAAATCTATTTTTGACCTTTGTTTTTGGTAAAACTAGTTATAATTTTGAACTTAGTTTTTTTGTTTGGTTCTGAGAATGCTGTGCATTTTGATGAACTGGATTATAAAACTCAAAAATTATCAATTAAATTTTAGCATGTGTATTTAAATGATAATGATACTAATGTCATTAGAAATACTTTTAAAAGATGACTTACCAATAGTGCAAGGATAATATGCAAGTATTGTGCACAATTAAATTTTATACTTACATGTTAGGTGCCGTCGAGTTGGCTCCAACTCATAGTGACCTTATGTATACTACTTGGTCCTGTGTCATCCTCACAATCATTTTTATGCTTGAACCCATTGTTGCAACCACTGTGTTAATCCATCTCATTGAGGATCTTCCTCTTTTTCACTGATGCTCTGTTAACCATGATGTCTCTCCAGGGACTAGTCCCACCTCATAACATGTCCAAAATACATGATACGAAGTCTTGCTATCCTTGCCTCTAATGAACACTCTGGCTGTACTTCTAAGACAGATTTGATCCTTCTTCTGGCAGTCCGTGGTATATTCAATATTCTTTGTCAACACCATAATTCAAAGGCATCGATTCTTCTTTGGTCTTCCTTATTCGTTGTTCAGCTTTCACATGCATATGAGGAGATTGAAAACACCATGGCTTGGGTCAGGCGCACCTTAGTCCTCAAAGTGACATCTTTGCTTTTTAACACCCTGAAGAGGTCCTTTGTGGGAGATTTGCCCAATGCAGTGTGTCCTTTGATTTCTTTTTTTTTTTTTTTTAAATTCTTTTTTGTACTTTAGATGAAGGTTTACAGAACAAACAGTAACAGTCAGTACACATATTGTTTTATGACATTGGTTAACAACCCCATGACATGTCAACACTCTCCCTTCTTGACCTTGGAGGACCTTTTTGTTTTTTTGGTGAAAATATACATAGCCAAAATTACACCAGTTCAAAAGTTTTTCCATGTACAATTCAGTGACATTGATTACATTCTTCCAGTTGTGCTGCTATTCTCACTATCATTTTCCAAATTATTCCATCACCATTATCTTCAACTCACTGCCCCCTAGGCTTCCCATCAAACCTTTTAAGTTGTGCTGTCAATTTAATCTCACATAAATAATTCTTTTTTTTTTAACCTTAGATGAAGGTTTATAGAACAAATAACTTCTCATTAAACAGTTAGTACACATACTTCCCTATGACAATGGTTAACAACCCCATGACATGTCAACACTGTCCTTAGTCAACCTTGGGTTCCCTATCACCAGCTTTCCTGTCCCCCTCTGCCTTCTAGTCCTTGTCCCTGGACTGCTGTGTCTCATTAGTCCCGTTTTGTTTTATGGGGCTGTCCAGTCCCCGGCTGAATGGTGAACCTTGGGAGTGACATCATTACTGAGCTAAAAGGGTGTCCGGTAGCCATACTCTCGGGGTTTCTCCAGTCTGTCAGGCCAGTAAATCTGGTCATTTTGTGAGTTAGAATTTTGTTCTACATCCTTCTCCAGCACTGTCCAGTACCCTCAGTTGTGATCCTGGTCAGAGAAGTCAGTGGTGGTAGCCGGGCACCATCTAGCTGTACTGGACTCAGTCTGGTGGAGGCCTTGATAGCTGTGGGCCATTAGTCCTTTGGACTAGTCTTTTCCTTGTATCCTGTTCTCTTCCTTCTCCCTTGCTCCTGAAGGGGTGAGACCAGTGGAGTATCTTAGATGGCTGCTCACAGGCTTTTAAGACCCCAGAC
>NW_004444100.1:1016866-1017966 GCF_000243295.1 Trichechus manatus latirostris | reverse complement strand
GAGCATAAGTGTTTAATTTTTAGAAGATCTTGGTTATCTAGCTTATTTTCTGGAGTTTGTTGCTGTTGGTTATGGTTTGTATCCTGTTAATGCCATGTATGAGGGCATCTAGTGTTGGTCCTATTTTTTTTTCTATGAACCTTATAGTTTTTGGCTTTATATTTAGGTCTTTGATCCATTTTGAAATAGTTTTTGTGTATAGTGTGAGGTATGAGTCTTGTTTCATTTTTTTGCAGATGGACATCCAGTTTTGCCAGCACCATTTGTTAAAAAGACTGTCTTTTTCCCATTTGATGGAATTTGGGTCCTTGTCCAAGATCGGGTGACCATAGGCGGATCGATTTACATCTGGGTTCTCAATTCTTTTCCATTGGTCAATGTGTCTGTCGTTGTACCAGTACCAGCCTGCTTTGACTAATGTAGCTGTATAGTAGGTTCTGAGATCAGGTAGTGCAAGTTCTCCTACTTTATTCTTCTTCTTCAATAGAGCTTTACTTATCTGGGGCTTCTTCCCCTTCCATATAAAGTTAATGGTTAGTTTTTCCATCTCTTTAGAGAATGTTGTTGGTATTTGGACCGGGATTGCATTGTATTTGTAAATTTCTCTGGGTAGAATTGTCATTTTCACTATGTTGAGTCTACCTATCCATGAGCATGGTATGTTTTTCCATTTATGTAGATCCCTGTGGGTTTCTTGCAGTAGTGTTTTGTAGTTTTCTTTCAATAGGTCTTCTACATTCCTGGTTAGATTTATTCCTAAGTATTTTATCTTTTTAGGGTATTGTTTTCCTGATTTCCTTTTCATCGTTCCCTTATTCATGTATAGAAGTCCAACTGATTTTTGAATGTTTACCTTGTATCCTGCTACTCTGATGACTCTTTCTATTAGTTCCAGTAGATTTCTCGTGGAGTCTTTATGGTTTTCTATGTATAGTATCATACCATCTGCAAAGAGGGACAGTTTAACTTCTTCATTACCAATTTGGATGCCCTTTATTTCTTTTTGTTGCCTTATTGCTCTAGCTAGAACTTCCAGCACAATGTTAAATAGGAGTGGTGATAAAGGGCATCCTTGTCTTGTTCCTGTTCTCACAGGGAAT
>NW_004444100.1:987233-1014482 GCF_000243295.1 Trichechus manatus latirostris | reverse complement strand
CAGATTTTTGCTTTTGATTGTATCCCACATAATTTTCAGTGTTTCTTCATTTTTCTTTGTTCTTTTTTCTCATTTTTCCTCAAACAGAGTTGTATTCAAGTGTACAATTTTGCTGATCTTATCTTCCATTGTTTCAAACTTGCTCCTCAGCCCTTCTATGACACTGTCCATTTCTGAAGTCTTGTTGTTTATTTTTTGGATTTCTAATTGTTTTTGTATGATTTCTAGTTGTGACTTTCTTT
This sequence comes from Trichechus manatus latirostris, assembly GCF_000243295.1. NCBI lineage: Eukaryota > Metazoa > Chordata > Mammalia > Sirenia > Trichechidae > Trichechus > Trichechus manatus. Next base: position 1,014,240 of record NW_004444100.1, on the reverse strand, counting down.
TAGCATTTTGTTCCTGTATTATTTTCTTGAATTCTTCCATTTTTTGTCTGCCTTTTCCATGAATTTGTCTATTCTTTCTCATTGTTGTCTGCTTTTTGCTTAAACTCTTGGATAATTCTGAATATTAGAGATTTGAATTCCCTATCAGATAGTTCTAGTGCCTTTTCTTCTACTGGAAAGTCATCTGGTGTTTTATTTTGGATGCCTACTGGAACCATCCTGTCCTGTTTTTGTATATGTTTTGATATTGTCTGCTGTCTTCGGGGCATTCAGTAGTTATTTACCTCATTTATTGATCATAGATTTGTTTGTTTTGTCCTGCTTTTTTTAAAATTTGGTTATGTCTGAGCATGTGGGATGTGCATTCTTTGTTGTTTGCTCATCTGTGGGCATGATACTTTCCACATCCTTTTCCAATGGGCAGGGTCAGTCACTGAGGTATGTTATAGCAGGGCAGGTCCAGCTGAAGAGGAGTTGCTGAGATGGTTTTTTTGTGGCAAGTACTAGGGCTGGCAGGGCCGACCGGGAATCAGTGCAGGGCAGGTTCTGATAGGCCATGCCTGTGCTGCTTGGGAGTGTGATGTTCAGGCCACAGTGCAGATAGGAAGGAAGGAGGGGGTAGACTGTGATGTGTGGAGCTAAGATGGGTATGGGAAAGAGGAGAGAGAGGAGAGAGGAACAGCAGCCAAAAACATAAACATAAACAAAAAAGAGTGCTAAGGGAGCTTGCTATTGGAGTGGAGAGATGAGAGACTAAGAAATGGAGAAAAACAAAAATGAAAAGAAAGAGGAAAAGGGTAAAAGAAAAAAATGAATAAATATAAATTAGAGGAAAAAAAGAAAAAGAAAAAAGCCCCAAGGATCCTACCGGTGTGGCTGCTAGGACTGGAAAGTTGCTCCCAGGCCGTGAAATACAGCCTGGCTAGAAGGGGTAGAGGTACCACACAGTGCCAGGTATTCAGGAGACAGGAAAAGAAGGTAAGTATAAAGAGATGATAAACTGGAAATGAAGAAAGACAAAAAGAGAAAAAGAGAGAGAAGAAAACAAAACAAAGAAACAAAAACAAAAACAAGAAAAAAGAAATGCCTCCCAGGGATGTCACTGTGAGTATGTGCAGAGTAAGTGAGTAGCTCCCAAGGCATGTAGTGCTGCCTGACTAGAAGGGGCTCCCAAGCTGAGAAAAGAAAAAGAAAACAAACAAATTAATCAAGACAGAACAAATCAGAACAAACAAACAAACAAATGAAACCCCCGAGGGTCCCACCAGCATGGCGGCATGGGCTGGGAGTCAGTTTCACAGTTGAGTGGTGTTTTGTAGACTTTCAGGAAGAAGCAAAGTTGTCACACGGAGCCAGGTACTTGAGAGAAAGGAGGGGGAGGTGGTGAGAGGTAAGGAAGAAATCAAAAGAAGTGGAAAAAAGCAACACCAGCAGCCAACAAATAGCACTCAGTGAGCCGGCCATTGTGGGTGGGTGGAATCTAAGCGACTCCGGGGTGAAGCCAGTGCTTCCAGGCCAAGAGACTGTGGCTGCAGAAAGCAGAGGAAGCCGAGTAGGGGTGAAGAAGGGGAGGGGGCGGGAAAGCAGATATCGCTGGTTACTGGTTGTTTTGTCCCCTGCTGGAAGCTCCATGAAGCTGCTTTCTCGTACCCCCTTTTTGCTGATCTCTGATAGGAGTCCAAGATGGCAGATCCATGCTGCGGTAGCTGATAGGGGACCTCTGCATGTATCTCTCCTCTCTCTCTGTTCTTGGTCAGTTTCTTAGTCCATTTGGTGCTTGGCTGAGTTCTTTATCTCTTCATTTGATGCTTAGGGTTTCAGGATTAATGTGTGACTCTGTTTGACTTATTTTTTTTGATCTTTGCTGTAGAGGGATGGGGGAGTGCTTCTGTCTATAGTGCCATGTTGCCTGGAAGCCTCCTTTGATTTTTTGACTGCTGCTTCCATGGGCGTTGATTGTGGCTCCAAGAAAAATGAAATCCTTGACAACTTCCTTATTTTCTCCATTTATCATGATATTACTTATTTGTCCAGTTGTGAGGATTTTTGTTTATGTTGAGGTGTAATTCATACTGAAGACCATTGTCTTTGATCTTCATCAGTAAGTGCTTCAAGTCCTCTTCAGTTTCAGCAAGGAAAGTTTAGGAAAGTTATGTCACCGGTTAATGAGTCTTCCTCCAATCCTGATGCCGCATTCCTCTTTATACAGTCCAGGTGCTAGGATAATTTGCTCAGCATACACAGATTGAGTAAGTATGGTGAAAGGATACAGCCCTGACACACACCTTTCCTGATTTTAACCCACACAGTATCCCTGTGCTCTGTTAGATCGACTGCCTCTTGGTCTATGTACAGCTTCCTCATGAGCACAATTAAGTTTTCTGGAATTCCCGTTCTTCGCAATGTTATCCATAATTTGTTATGATCCACATTGTCGAACGCCTTTGTATAGTCAATAAAAAACAGGTAAACATCTTTCTGGTATTCTTTGCTTTCAGCCAGGATCCATATGACATCAGCAATGATATCCCTCATTTTACATCCTCTTCTGAATCCAGCTTGAATTTCTGGCAGTCTCCTGTCGATGTACTGCTACAATCACTTTCGAATGATTTTCACCAGGATTTTACTTGTGTGTGATATTAATGATATTGTTCTATAATTTCTGCATTCTGTTGGATAACCTTTCTTTGGAATGGGCACACATATAGATCTCTTCCAGTTGGTTGGTCAGGTAGCTATCTTCCAAATTTCTTGGCATAGACGAGTGAGTACTTCTAGCACTGCATCCCTTTGTTGAAACATCTCAATTGGGATTCTGTCAATTCCTGGAGCCTAGTTTTTCGCCAGTGCCTTCAGTGCAACTTGGAGCTCTTCCTTCAGTACCATTGGTTCTTCATCATATGCTACATCCTGAAATGATTGAACATTGACCAATTCTTTTTCGTACAGTGACTTTGTATGTTGTGTGCCGTCGAGTTGATTCCAACTCATAGTGATCCTGTATGACAGAGTAGAACTGCCCATACAGTTTCCTAGTCTATAATCTTTTATAGGAGCAGATCACCAGGACTTTTTTCCTGTGGAACAGCTGGTGGGTTTGAACCACTGATCTTTTTGTTAGCAACCAAGTGCTTAACCATTGTACCACTAGGGATCCTTATATATTATATACATACATATATATGTATATACAATATATGTATGTAAATAGTACAGTTAACTAATGGCATTTTATATCACTGTAACTGCAAGGAAGAGAGGGTTACCATATAAAGAAAATAGGAGCAGTTATGACATGAACCTACTTCCTCAAATCCCAAGTTAGTCGATCAGTTGTTCATGAAAGTGGCTTGTCATTAGTATGTAACAATGAATGATCACTAGCAGCAGCATCTGTGATAGGCATATACATACCTCTTAGGAAAAGAGAGAGCAGGCATAGTCTGAAGCCAAAATCAGCATGTGTAATAAGGTATCACCCTGTTTCCTAAATGGATTTGGCACTGAACTGCTGCTAAAAACTGAAGTCTCTTCAGGCTTGCAGCCCTGGCCAAATGGACTTGCTGGATCAAGGCTTGGGCCTGGTGGTCAACAGTTATTGGGTGCTGCATGCAAAGCTGGGGCGTTTGGAACCAGGGAGATTAAGGCTCAGTTTATGTCCTCTAGCACCATAACACTCTCTGGGTAGTGTAAATGGTTAATATGCTTGGCTGCTAACAGAAAGGTTGGTGGTTTGAGTCTACTCAGACGTGCTTCAAAAGAAAGGCCTGGTGATCTATTTCTGAAAAATCAGCCATGGAAAACCCTGTGGAGCACAATTCTACTCTGACACACATGGAGTTGTCATGAGTCAGAATCGACTCGATGGCAACTGGCTATTTTTGTATGTTTATTTTGTATCAAAAATCTAGTGAATGAGACGCACATATGAGGATAACTTGTATTTTTTTTTATGAGAAAAACTTCAGGTGAGGTTTTTCAGAGCACTCAGCTTCACATGGATTTGTACATTTTTGCATAGTTTCTGTTCCTTCGCTTCAGCTGTAGCCATTGCGGTGGAGAGAGTAGTTACTTCAGAGGAAGGTACAAAAACTGCTGAGGACCTGGGAGCTTGGCAGGTGGTTTTCTTATCGTTCTTCAAATAAGAGGAAGTCAAGCAGCCTCCTGACAGACTGTGAAAGAGAGCATCGCCCTGTCACAGACAAGTGAGGGAGCAATGCTGTCACTACCGACTGAAGCTTCTGTGAAAGCATCAGTGCACTGTGCTAAAGAGAGAGGAAGTATGACATCAGCGCCAAGTAGGGGAAGAAGAGATATTTCCTTCTTTCTCAAGGTGACCCACAGGAAGGAGGTAGGAAGTCAGGTCAAATTGGCTTGACACCTCTGTCCTGGGAAATCCTATCATGTGACGAAAAAGAAAACCTAACCCTGCCAAGTTCACTGCTCATTGCAAAGAGATGGAAGGCACCTTGGGGGAACCCCCGACCACAGGCCAAAGAACACAGTGGAGATTTCTTGCTGAAAAAAGCTGCCTAGAAAAATACTTCTTCAAATGTAACCTGGCCTGACAAGAAATATTCCCCATTAGTGAGTCTTTTCACTTTCCTCATGGAAGTATAGACCATTGCCTTGTCATTAGATTTCCCCTGTTGTGATTGATTTTTCTTTCTATTTGGGAAGAAGATAATCTGATAGGATGCAGGGCATGCTTTTCGTTTAATGAAAAAAACAAAACAACAGTTGTCATCAAGTCAATTCTGACTCATGGCGACCCCGTGTATGAGAGTAGAATCATGCTCCATTGGGTTTTCAATGGCTGATTTTTCAGCAGTAGACTGCCAGGCCTTTCTTCCAAGGTGCCTCTGGGTGGCCTTGAACTGCAAACCTTTTGGTTAGCAGCTGAGTGATTAAATATTTGCACCACCTACAGACTCCTTTTTGTTTAATAGATTTCCTAATAAAATGAATGTAATCAGCATGTAAGTCATGATCCATAATTCTAATTAGCAAACTATGTTTCTAATTTTCAAAAAGGGCAAATCACATATCATTCAGTTTGTGGACAGCAAATCTTAATTAAGGTAAGTAACCCATCCTGAGAATTGCCTGAAGTAACATATCTGTGTTATAACCTGAAAGAAGCAAGAATATTCTGAGAAGAAAAAAGATGAGAACTGTAGTTTTCTAACTTGGCATTGTGCTATCTATTGCTTTTCAAAATTAAAAGAATGGGCAAAACCTGTAAATGTCAGTCACCAGAGACCCTTTATGGAATTAGGGAAACTATAGTTAAAATAAACAAACAAAAAACAATTTAAAAAAAAAGCCATGCTGTGAAAAACAAAACTGAAAGTTTAATGAGTAGCAAATAAACAAAATGGCCTTACAAGCCCATCAAATTAAAAAACTCTGAAGAACATAATCCTGAGAGGAAAGTATATGAACAAATGTACTTCAGCGTTACAGTACATATGAAGGGAGGAGACTCTTCCTAGGTGGAATGTACATAAGCTGATTCAGTATCTGAGCAGTCACCGCAGTGATGATTCTCTTCGTTGCTGTTTATTAGAGTGTTAAAAGGTTCAAAGACTGTCCTAGAATGTTAAAAAAAAAAAAAAAAAAATTATAAATGCCACTGAGGGTTTTGCCATTTTATGAGGTCCTCTTAAAATTCAGGTTGAGGACATTTGTCCTTTTTTTTGGCAACCAACTTCTTCCCCCTTGTTAACGGCATTCTAATTTTCTTTCGGAAATCTCATCACCCTCAACACGCACAGACAGGCTGAGCTGGGAAATCTGGGCACTTGCTCTCTCACCATAAAATATAATGAGGTCCCTGGAAGATCCTTCTCATATCTATGGGATTGGCTGCCAAGAAGCAGTCACCTGACTCAAGATCAGCCAATTAGACGTACTCCCTCAGGTTTGATTCTGGAGCACAGTGGTGCAAAGATGAAGAAAAAAAGCATTATAATTTACTAATGTATTCCTGCATGGTGCTCAGGAAGCTGGGTTGAGTAGTTTCTGGGGCTGAGAACTTCTGGTCCAGCTTGTCTGTTTTAAGCCTGGTTTTTCAGCTTTGTCTTCCATCCATGAGTTACTCCATATACCTTAGATAAGTGTTATAGCTAAAATTATTCAGTTTTTCTTTTTTTTTTTGGTATGTGCAAAGAAAAAGAACTCTACACGATATAATATCAAAAGCATTAAGCTTCCAGGACCAAATTAGGGAGCAGTAGGCATTGCACAATTAAGTGCTAGCTTGGCTGCAACAGATCGGTTAAGAGCACAAGGAGTTTGTTCAGATGCATCTGGCTTTGTCCCTTGTTAGCTGGATGATTTTGGGCAAGTTACTTAACCTCTCTGGGCCTCATTTTTCTCCTCTATAAAATAAGAATAAATTTATCTTCCTTATGGTTTGTCAGAATTAAATAAGATGATGTGCATAAAGCACTGGGCACGGGTAACTATTATTTATTATTAGATACCATTATTTTTCCACTACCCATCTGTCAGTTTGTCCTACCGTGGTGGCTTTTGTGTTTCAATGATGCTCGACGCTGTGCCACTGGTATTTCAAACACTAGCAGGGTCACCCGTGGTGGAGAGGTTTCAGCAGAGCTTCCAGACTAGGAAGAAGGGCCTTGAGATCTGCTTCCAAAAATTAGCCAAGGAAAACTAAATGGCTCACAGCAGAATATTGTTAAATAGTGCTGGAAGATGAGCACCTGTAGTTTGGAAGGCTCTCAAAATACACAGTGGCCACAACAGTGGCCTTGAGCATACCAATGATTGTGAAGACAGCACAGGGCCCAGGCAATGATTTGTTCTGCTGTACATGGGTTCACCATGAGTCAGAGGTGACTCAGTGGCAACTAACAACAACAACTGTTGTTTTTAAGGTAGAAATACTTGGCTGCAAAAACTTCTGTCCTTAAAACTATTTCACTGGTGTTAAATACAGATTTATTGAGATTTTCTTGGCCTTAGCAGTCTTTATTCTGAGGTTATAAACCTTCAATTTACATATTATTTTGACTAATAATGGCCTCTGCTAATTTGGAAAATAGTAACTTGTAGAAGAAGTTCATCCTTAGTCCACAACTAAGCAGCAATAATGACTATGTAACTCAGTGGGAGTGGGTCTTGCCCAGCGCGACTGCTGGAGTCAGTTGAGAGAGACCAGGCCTTTGAGAAAGAGAAAGTGAACTTTACCGCAAGCTGGCCAAGCAAGGAGCTTGGAGACCAAGTTTCAAATCAAGCTTCCTGAGGTTGGAGATTCTAAGGTAGTTACAGGGTTCGGGATAGGGAATTTATGCATAATTCATGAAGTTTCTGGGAATAGGCAGGCAATCTCAGGAGCTAATTAACATGTATTGGGGTGTAGTGGGGTGTGCAATATGGCGGCTGGGGGGTATGACACATGAAGTTTATCTAAGGCCAGCTTTGTGGCTTATTGCTCATGTCCAAATGGAGGACACGGGCGGTTGGTGAGTAGTGAAGCGGTCTTGAGCAGAGAAGCAGTGAGATGACCTTGTATTGTTACACAGAAATGTCTTAAACAGGAACTCACAGGTGAGGGGGTGGGGGTGGGGGTGATGGGAGGAGGGTGAACTATTGGTTACATTCCAGGAGGGGAAAGAGTTTAACTCTGTTGGTTACAACTACATATATCATTTAAACAATAGTTTTTTTAAAAAAAAATAATTTCTACTTTTATCAAAGTAATACATGTACAGGCGTTGCTGCTATAACATTTTACATGTTCCCCAAACACCTCATGTTCTGCAAGATCTCAGACTAAAAATAATAGGGTCTATGGGGAAAACTAGGAGCGCTGGTGGTGCAGTGGTTAAGCATTCCGCTGCTAACCAAAAGTTTGGCAGTTCCAATCCACCAGCCGCTCCTTGGAAACCCTGTGGGGCAGTTCTACTTTGTCTTACAGGGTTGCTATGAATCAGAATTGACTTGACAGCAATGGTTTTTTTTTTTGGTGTAGGGGGAAAACTAAGGAGCCTTGGTGGTGCAGTGGTTAAAGAGCTCAGCTGTTAACCGAAAGGTCGGCAGTTTGAACCCACCGGCTGCTCCCTGGGAGAAAGATGTGGCAGTCTGTTTCCGTAAAGACTACAGCCTTGGAAACCCTATGGGATAGTTCTGCTTTGTCCTATAGGGTCCTGTGAGTCGGACTACACTCAACTCCAACAGTTTTTTGTTTTATCGGGAAAACTAGTGTTGGGGCAGAGCATCAATACTTATTGAACTTTGTCATCAGAGCATTAACAATAATAATAATAATAATAAATTACAAGTATTGTTAAAACGCTAGGGGAATTTCCACCTAACATCACAGCCAATTAATCCTTTGCAGCCTTAAAACTGAGGTTTCTGCTTCTTCTCTTGAGATGGAGGGCCTGGGGATGCTTGCTTCTGACAGAGAATGTTTTCATCCCAGTTAAAAATTCTGTCTGTGGTGTAGCTGTCTTCAGTAATCCACTGTATTGTTACAGGAAGGAAAGTCTTTACAGTTTCTTCATCTACACTTGGTGCTTCCCAGATAGGGGAAAGTTTAGTAATTTTTGAAGCCACTAAGCCAACCACTATTTGCATCAAAAGAAAACACTTCTGTAACTCTTCATCTTTTTCCTTCAGTCTTTTCATATTGCTAAGATTTTTTCTTAATTGTGAGAAAACTTGTTGATTGCCTTAAAAGATTAACATGACGGTCCAGTATGAACCAAAATGATTTTCACATTTTCTCAACATCATTTTCCTCTTTGCCTATTGGATGTGTGGTAATCATATCAAAGAAGAACATGTTATAGCAGAGGAGACCGAATAATAAGAAAAAAATCAGATAGTCCTATAAGGCTTATAACAAAAATCGGCAGATCCTTAAGTCATGAATTTCCCCTGCTGAAATATACTCCTCCAAGGGAACCATTTTTAATTTTTTTTTAGCTATTTCTACTTAGCTCTGTATCACTCCACCACCAGCTTGTCAGTTTGTTGTACTATGGTGGCTTGTGCGTTGCTGTGATGCTGGAAGCTGTGCCACCAGTATTTCAAATACCAGCAGGATCACCCATGGTGGACAGGTTTTCAGCGGAGCTTCCAGACTAAGACAGATTAGGAAGAAAGGCCTGGAGATCTGTTTCCAAAAATTAGCCAGTGAAAACCATATGGATCATAACAGAATATTGCTTGATACAGTTGTGGAAGATGAGCCTCCTAGGTTGGAAGCCGATCAATATACGCAGTGGCCACAACTATGGACTTGAGCATACCAACGATTGTGATGATGGTGCAGGACCAGGCAATGTTTCTTTCTGTTGCATGCAGGGTCACCGGAAGTTGAAGCTGACTCAGTGGCAACTAACAACAACAACATTATATCACTAATAATTTCTTACATCGTCTTTCTTTCATTTTACTATAGCATCTCTACACTTCTTACTATAGAAAATTATGATTTAATTATCTTGCCCTTCATCCTTACACTTCGTTTTCCCCACTCCTCCATCTTCCCGTTACAGCCCTGTGACGGTTAGTTTTATGTGTCAACTTGGTAGGCCAGTTATTTAGTCAAACACTAATCTAGGTGTTGCTGTGAAGGTCTTTTGTAGATGTGGTTCACATCTATAATCAGCTGTCTTTAAGTGAAAAAGACTAGATAATGTAATCATTTGGAAGGCCTTAAGAGCTAAACCTGAGGTTTTCGGTAAAAAAAACAAACAAAACCAAACCTGTTGCTGTCAAGTCGTTCCAACTCATAGTGACCCTACAGGACAGAGTAGAACTGCCCCATAGGGTTTCCAAGGAGCACCTGGTGGATTCAAACCGCCAAACTTTTGGTTAGCAGACTGAGCTCCTTACCTCTGCGCCACCAGGTCTCCTGAAATTCTCTAGGAAGAAGAAATTCTGCCTCAAGACTACAGTGTCAACTCCTGTCCAGTTTCCAGCCTGCTGACCTGCCTACAGATTGCAGACTCAAGATTGCAACATCAGCCTCTGCCTGAGTTTCCAGCCTGCTGGCCTGCCCTTCTGATTTCAGACTTGCCAGTTCATGAGCCAATTCCTTAAAATAAATCTCTATATTTCCCATCTCCTATTGGTTCTCTGTCTGTGGAGATTCTGACTGATACAAACTATATTATACTTTTTTTGGTAAAAATTGCATTATTATAATTAGATAAATATTGTTCACAATATTTGTTGTGCTCTCATTATCTTTTTTCTTTCTTGTAAAATGTTTGTTTTTCCTAAAGTTAATAATTGGTGTTGCTTGATTGGTATTCTTAGTTTTCCACATATCTATCACTAATTACCCCCTTCCCCAAATCTCTCATAAGGGTGGAGTTTCTCTTTAGGATGGGTAAACACATATTAGTTATAATTTCTTCTTGGAGATATTTCTCATGGATACCTCAGTCAGGGCTGGTTGCTCTGTAGGTTTGCTGCATGATAATCTTGGGACTTCCTTCACAATCAAGCAGGAAAATCTCCTAGCTTCTCTCTTGTGTTGGATCCTCTGTTTCCTGGATCCCAGGTCTTCTTATTTCTGGATTTAATTTTTCATTTTGGTTAAAAACTTCCTCAAGATATTTCATGAGAAAGAGTGTATGAGAAATAATATTATGAGATCTTGCAAGAACAAAAATTGTCTTTATTCAAATACTTGTTGATAACTTAGCTGGATATGTAATTCGAGTTTTGATTTTTTTTTAAAATTCCGATATTTGAAGGTATTGCTGCATTAACATCTAGCTTCCAGAATTGCTATTGAGAAGTCTGATGACATTCTGTTTCTTCACTCTTTGTATGTGATCTGCTTTTTCTCTCTTGAACTTTGAGGATCTTCTCTGTAGCTAAGATGTTCTTACATTTAACGATACCCTGGGACCCGTCTTTTTTAATTCATTTTGCTGGGCAATCATTTGGGATTTTCATTTTGGAAATTCATGTTCCTAAATAATTTCCTTGATAATTTTCTTCAAGTATTTCTTTTCTCTTTCTGGAATTCCTATTATTTAGGTGTTGGATTTCCAAAATCGATTTTTTAATTTTCCTAATCTTTATATTTTTCCATCTCTTTGTCATTTTGTTCTTTCTTTTTCTTAAACTTTGTCTTTAAATCTTCTATTGTTTTTTACTGCCATAGTTTTAAGTTCTAAAGTTTTAAGTTCTGTTTCTTCTTCTCTGAGTGTTCTTTTATATCATATCCTCTTTTGTTTCATGGATCTTCTCTTGCAGTTTTGATTTTTTTCTCCCTACATTGTTTATTTTTTTCTCTGTATTGTCTGTTTCTTCCAAATTTATTTTCTTGAATTTTTTTTTTTTTTTTTAGTTTTGTCTTTTAAAGGGTTTCCTGAGGTGTTGGCTGTCACCGACGTTAGTTACGTTTAATAACAAAGTCCTAAATATTGGACTGGGAGTATTGTATGCAAAGATGGGGCTTCTTGATTTACAGGCATCCTAGCAGAGTGATCCTTAAATCTGGCAGGTAAACCTCAAATGCCAGTATATCTTTTCTTTGGGGCTGGCCAGTCTTCCCAGAGAAGAATCTTCTAGTCACCTGCCTGGGGGAAATAAGCCTGATAGTAAGCATTCTGGACCACCACCCTTCTGTCAGTTTGTCACACTGTGGTGGCTTGAATGTTGCTATGAGGCTGGAAGCTATACCACTGGTATTTCAAATACCAGAGGGTCACCCATGATGAACAGGTTTCAGCAGAGCTTCCAGACTCAGACAGACTAGGGAGAAAGCCCTGGTGATTTACTTCCAAAAATCAGCCAATAAAAACTTTATGGATAACAACAGAACATTGTTTAATAAAGTGGTGGAAAAGGAGTTCCGTAGATGGGAAGGAACTCAAAATAAAAGGACATCATGTTTAATAAAGTCAGAAAAAATGAAGGAAACCCTCAATGAGATGGATTGACACAATAACCACGATAATGGAACCAAACATACAAACGACAATGAAGATGGCGCAGGACTGGGCAAAATTCTGTTCTGTTATATGTAAGGTCGCCCTGAGTCAGAGCAGCCTTGATGGCAACTAATAACAACAATAACAAGCATTCTGGAAGCCTAGTGATCTCACTGCTCAGTGGGATTAACCTTAATTAAATTCTAATCTTATAAAGGCACTTCATCTTCTCCTCAGCTGCGTTGGATATGCTGAACTTTGCTAGGAAGTAAACTTTCAGTCTTCTACCAAGGTGTGGCAGGGGCAGCGGCCTGGCTGAATGGACTGGAGGGGATCTAACTACATCTTATATATACTTTCAACCTTCTAATTCTTTTGTGGATCTGAAGTGTGGACTGTGTTTCATCTTATTAAATTCCCCTATGCAGGTATTTGCTACAGTGAAGAAATCTAAAGTTAAAGTGAGTTACCACTTGTTCAGCCATCCTCCTTCCATCGTCCATAATTTTATTGACCTGACTCATCTGCTGTTGTTTCATTCTCTTTTTCCTTGAGGATTTATAGGCTTTTTATCTCTTTATTACTATTTTAGGGGTTCTGAAAGAGAGTAGAGCTAACATGTGTATTCAATTGCCATGTTTCATATGAAGTCTTCAGAACATGTGACCGTCACCATCACTGACACAATGGAAAAGAAAGCTGGATGACTTCACAGGGCTTTTTTGGCCTTACCTCAGAAGTGAAGCACGTTACTTTGTCTCAGATTTAATTGGCCATAATTAGTCACAAGACCCCATGTAACTCCAAGAGACTGAAGTCTTTTATTCAATGTGTCGGAAGGAGATTATATCTGGATATTGAAGGTACTAGTAATGTTTACCACATATTTAGTCAACTATTACTATATGTCAAGTATTGCACTACTACACATGTTAACCTAATATATACTCATGAAAACTTTTGAGATAGCTATTATTTTATAGCTAAGGAATCTAAAGCACAGAGAAGTAAGTAACTCACTCAAAGTCACACAGATAATACGAAATAAAGTCATGATTTGAACCCGAATGACTTGACTCCAGAACTTTTGTGCTTAACTACTGGCTTATATGGCCTCATATTCATTTAATCCACAAAAGTTTATTCAACAACAATTTTGTACCAGACAGTGTGTTAGGTACATGAAAAAAATTATGAACGAGTTTGTGCCAAAATACTAACAGAATTTATCTATGGGTTGTAAGATCATAGGTGATTTTTTTTTCTTTTCTTGTGCTCTTCTGTGTTGTCTAGTTTCTTTTACTTAAAATGTCCTATACTATTTTCATAGCCATTAAATTATTTACATTAAAAAAAAATAATGAATGGGAATTTGGTTCAGGTACTTCATGAATTGGTTCATGGACTGAGGATACAGTAATAATGACTTTTCAAACCCAAAAACCAAAACCAAACCTGTTGCCATAGAGCTGATTCCAACTCATACCAAGTAAAGGAAAACAAACAAACAAACAAACAAACAAACATTGGATGGTCTTGGATTCAGAATTCCTCTTCCACATAACCCAGGAAAATCTGAATCGGCCAGCCTGCTATATGGAACTCCATGAGGGAGAAAGAAGAGTAAGTTTTCTTTGGAAAGGTGTACACGTTTTCAAAGCTTAGTGCCATTTCAGGGACCACCCAGAGGACAACTCACTTATTGAGATCATTGGAAAAAAGGCACATAACCTGGAGGGTTAAATACAAGCTGTGAAAGATTATTCATTTCTTCCTTGCAAATTCTGTATATCTTTCAAAGTCCAATTCAAGTACCTCAACTCACTGATGAAATTCCCCACGTTTTCCATCCTTCAGGCAATTGTTTCTCTTTCAATTACTAAATCTGCTAGATCGCTACCTCATGTAATTTTGGTCGTTTAATAATGTCATCTTATTTATAAATGACAGTCATAGAAACATAGAATGTTAGAAGTGGAAGGAAACTTAGAGTTCATTGGATCTAACTATTCATTTTAAACACAATGTAGCTGAGATTTAAAGCATGGGTATAGGCTTTGCTCAAAATCCCACATCAGATTAGAAGCAGATTCAGGACCAGGATTTAGGATGCCTTACTCTCAGTCCAAAGTTCTTCCTATTACTTTTTAGGTTGTAAAAATTTTTTTCCCTCATACTAATTTCTTGGAGTGAGAAATCATTCCTTCTACTTCTTTGTATTATGATAGAAGTCAGTTAGAGGATATGGCTAAGAGACATAACCAGTTGCCCTTGAGTAAATTCTAACTCATGGTGACCCATGTGTATCAGAGTAGAATTGTGCTCCATACGGTTTTCAATGGATACTTTTTGGAAGTAGATTGCCAGGTCTTTCTTCCAAGGTGCTTGTGGGTAGATTTGAACCTCCAACCTTTCAATTAGCAGCTGAGTGCGTAAACTGTTTGCACCATTCAGGGAATCCACCACTCAGGGAGCAAGTAAACCGTTGCCCCAAGATGGAAAATAGGTAACAAAACATTAATGAATTGGTATTATCTATCCAGATTTCACTGTTGAGGAGGATTCAGAGGTTATGTCTGGACTTACGAAGAAATGCCATGACTGACCACTGATACCTGCCATGGGTCTACAAGGAGAGAATCCAGTACATACGTCATATATGTGTTTGTTTGTTTAAATCTCTCACCAATAATCAGTGCTCTTCAACTTCTTGAATCCCACTGGGATGGGCATACAAGGAGAAGAGAGGGAGAATGAGGATACCCACCAAGCTAACCAGATCAGAGGAATCAACCGTAGCTACCAATGTGGTGACTTATATTCCTGCCAGATTGCCTCACTGTTCTTTGTAACGTCTAGAACTATGGCATGTAGTGGGTGCTCAATAAAGACTTACTGATGGATTGAAATTAGGGTATGGACAAATATTTTCACAACAGAACAGTCTCATCCTTTTTTGATAACCCTGTGTCAAAAATGAAGCCCCGGTGGCACAGTGGTTAAGAGCTCAGCTGCCAGCCAAAAGCTTGGCAGTTCAAATTCTCTCCACTGAGTGCCTTCCAACTTATGGGGCAGTTCTACTCTGTCCTATAGGATCGCTATGAGTCAGAATCCACTTGATGGCAATGGGTATGTCAAAAATAGTGCTTGGCACTTAGTAGGTGCTTTAAGATTTCTTATGGAACAAAAATATGACTGTCAAAGTGGGGATTGTGAAGCTCTAGATTATCAGTGAACAACCCCATCTGACATAAAATTGAGATATATTAAGCCGAGGACTGTACCACGTGCATATAAATAATATGTCTCCTGTATTCTTAGAACCATCCCTCAAAGTTGCCCAAATGGCACAAAAGAAAAGGGGGATTCAGAAAACTATCTTCTAACATGTGGGATTTTATGAGTCAAATCACGGGGAAAATCTGACTCCGTATAGACTTCCATTCGGTATGTGATGCTTCTTCCGTAGGCTCGGCTAGCATGATGTCAGGAGTTCCGCCCGGGAGTCGAAAGAGCGTGGGGGAATAAATCCAACATTGACTCATGCTCAGTGGAAGAAACCTACACCAAAATCTGGATGAGATAATTCAACTGTAAGTACTAGGGATGTGACTGCTGATCACAGAGGAAAAAGGGCAACCAAGGTGTGAGTTTTGTCTTACTGACTACCTACTCAGTTAATACAGAGCGTAGCGTGAGATACGATCGAAAGTCTTGCTGACGCTTAATACACAGCTATAGCCAGTTTTCAGAAAGAAAGCCTGGCTGAAAAGAAAAAAGAAAGTTATTAGCCCCTCTGTGTTAGTAATACGGTCACACCTTGGCTCCTGGTGGCTTTGCAAAGACTTTTAAAGGATATCTTAGTGGTGAATTATTCTGCAGTCTCAGTGTTGATTAAGCCAACAAAGTGTGAAACCTCTAGTTTGCATGTGTAACATGAGGTGTTTTACACGCAGAAAAGAGAGAGAAATGTCTTCTTTGTTCGGCAAACTTGATGAGACAGGAAAAGATCATAAAAGGATATACTATTGTGGTGACAACATTAAAAGATGAAAACTAAATAGCAGGTGATTTTTTTTTTTTTCTTCTGGCCTGGGATGCAAGAATGGCTACATAATTACCAGGGCCCAGTGCAAGATGAAAAGACAGGACCCTTGTTAAGAAATTATTTGGAATTTCAAGATGGTGACAACAGAGCATTAAACCAAGTGTGGGACCCTTCTAAGTGCGGGGCCCTGTGAGACTGTACAAGTCACATGCCCACAAAGCTGGTCCTACTGGCACATCTAGCTAAGAATTTAAAAACCTTTATTTGCAGTCTTATTAGTATTTTTTTTTTAAGAAATTAAAGCTTGACTATCACCTCACAAATTCTACAGAAACAAAAAATTCCCCAAACCGAACCTGATTGGTGCAATTATATGAATTCTCATGTCTACCATAGTCATGCTATTGTTGTTAGGTACCTTTGAGTCGATTTTCGACTCATGGTGCCCCAGTGCTACAGAGGCGAACTGCCCCATAGGGTTTTCTAGGCTATTATCTCAATGCGAGCAAATTACCAGGTCTTTCACCTGCAGAGCTGCGGGGTGAGTTTGACCTGCCAACATTTCAGTTAGCAGCCGAGCTCTTAACTGTTGTGCCACCAGGGCTTCTAACATAGCTGTAAAAACCCACCAAGCCCATTGCCATTGAGTCGATTTCGACTCATAGCGACCCTATAGGATGGAGTAGAACTGCCCCATAGGTTTCCAAGGAGCACCTGGTAGATTCGAACTGCCGGCTTTTTGGTTAGCAGCTGCGCTCTTAAGCACTGTGCCACCAGGGCTCCAACATAGCTATAGGCACATACAACATACTTAGTGGATATTGATTGGGAGGGCAGGTGGGTTGGGAAAAGGATTTGGGCTCTATTCTCAGCTCTGCATTAACCGGTTGAAGGATAGTAGGCACATCACTTAGTTGCTCTGGGCCTTGATTTGCTAAACTAAAAAGTGAGGGAGAGACCATAGATCATCTACAGTATTCCATAATTCTGTGCTTTGGTAATGTCATCAAGAGTTATTAGGGTTGGAATTTTAGTCATATAGTTATTAATCACATCAGATGACAAAATGGTAGATAATCACACAATAATGGGAATCCTGGCCTTAGCCAAGTTGATACACATTTTAGGGGGACACAATTCAATCCATAACAGCAGGTGTTGCCCAAAGAGACAAAGCATCATATTTCCAACATTGATCATAAATTCTGATTAATTAGAAATGGTTTCCCAAAGGTTAGGCTGAATAGCATTGGAATTAGAACTTGACAAATAACTCAAAATAGATCCTTAATCATTCAAATACGCATTTATTCAATGCTGTCTATGGGCAAATCACCATGCTAAGATGTTTTAGACAAAAGAAGGATGTCATAGAAGTGATGAAACAGAATTTCTGATTTTAAGGACTTCAATCTAACCTGGAAAAGACACATACATAGCTAACTCTAACATGAGATTGAAGGATCAGGACTCAAAAAAGGTATCAAACAAGTGGTAGACTTGAATAGAAAAGGTAAGATTAATTTTAAGTAGGACACTTTTGGGAGATCTCATGGACATGATGGTTTCTAAGCTAGGCTTGGAAGGATAGGTATCACTCTGAGGGGCACAGATGAGGGGAAAGGGAACTCAAGACCAAAGCAACAACCTGTGCAAAGCTTCAGGGTGTATTTTTTTAGGAAGGACTAGTCATCCAACATGCCTCAATAACAATGTTGTTATTAGCTGCTGTTGAGTTGGTCCCAACTCGTGCTGACCCCATGTACAATGAATTGAAATGCTGTGCATTACAGAGCAGTCAAGGACTGGACAAATGTTCCAGCGTGATCTACATGGTTTTCATTGGCTAATTTTCAGCGATAGATCACCAGGCCTTTCTTAGTCTTCTGTCTTAGTCTGGAAGCTCTGCTGAAATCTGTTCATCATCATAGCAACATGCAAGCCACCACTGACAGGTGGATGGTGGCTGCACATGGGGTGCGTGGGCTGGGAGTCATTGGTGGTTCAGTGGTAGAATTCTGGCCTCCCATGTGGGATACCTGGGCTCAATAACAATAGATAACATTTATTGAGTGCTTACTATATGCCAGACAAAATTTGAAGCTATTGTTATTGTTGTCATCAAGTCTCATGGTGACCCCATTAAGGCCCATTTTACAGATAAGGAAACTGAGTCACATAGAAGTTAAGAAACTTACTCAAGATAACATAGGTAGGTAGTAGTGGAGCCAGGGTTCAAGTCTGCACACATAATCATGATACTGTAGTATATATGCAGGTAGAAATGCAAAATGGACTGCAAGAGTAGAGGGCCTTCTGTGCCATCCCAAAGTATTGCACTTCATAAATTACCAAGGGAAGAGGAAATATCTTTTTATTTGTATTTGAATGGAAAACAAATAAAAAAGAAAAAAAAAGATTCTTTGTTATTAATAATTATTTAGAAGACTTGATTATCTAGAGGTCTCCAATATAGTAGCCAGAACTATACTCTCGAATATGGTAGCCACTATCCATGTGTGGCTATTGAGCATTTGAAGTACAGCTAATCCAAATTGAGATGTGCTGTAGGTGCACAATATACGCCAGATTTAAAGGATGTAGCATGAGAAAAAGAAAATAGAATGTCTCATTAATAATTTTCTATATCGACACATATTGAAGTGATGATATTTTGGATGTATTGGGTTAAATACAATATATTTTATTTTTACATGTTTCTTTTCACTTTTATTAATGGAGCTACTAGACAATTTAAAATTACCTGTATGGCTCACATTGTATTTCCATTGGACATCGCTGGTCTAGAGCAATTTGAAACTTGTGGTAGATATTTGACTAGCCAACTCTGATGAAGGTCTTCCTCACCACATTTGTCTTTTAACCACATTCTTTCCTCGCTTTCTGGTTATTTGCAAGAAAATTTCTAAAAGGCGCCCCCTTTGTAAAGGTTTGAGAGCCCTTAGAATTTCTTTTCCACTTGTTCCCAACCACAAACAAATGATCAAGGTGCTCTGTGGATGAGGAGTCAACACTTTACAAAGGCAAAGAGGAGAGGTGCAAAAAAAAAAAAAAAATTTCCAGCCCCTGAATGGTGTGAAGTAAAAGTGCTTTCAAAGGATTCCGCAAGAATGGCATAGGTGGACATAATGGGTCTGTCTCATCGTCAAAGAACCCAAGGAGTTGAAAGGAAATTCTAACTACAACACCAAATGCCACAAAACCATAGTTATTAATGCAAACTAACTAGCATCCCTGCCTATCTGTCACCATCTCATCTTAAAAAACTTGTGAAAAATACGTAATCCTGATGAGACTTCAATCAGGTATAAATACCAGCAGCTAAAGGAGATGCGGCACATTGTTCTGATCATCAGTGGAGCTACTATTAGGAAGGAAAGATCAGCCGAGTCCTTTGGCCCTGATCACCTCAATACAGGAGCTACTAATTGCAGTGACTTTGGCCTAACTCTCTCTGAAACAATGAATTATGCAAGTTATATCATAGCTTTTCAGCTTTGCCTCATTTTGGGTTTTTCTAGCTGCTGCTGCCAGTCCACCGTTTTGGCAGAGATACAGAACCTGAAGAAGTATCTTGTAAGTATGACCTTTTTAATAATACTTGCTTACGGTTGAAAAGTACTGAATGGGGACTTGCAGTTGTATCTGTGATACGTTGTTATCTCTAGCCCACAGTCATTTTGAGAAAACTTGGTGTTATTTTGTTAATTGTTGACTGGATGATCTAGATATCGTTTTAACCCTCTGCTCCATTCACTGTAAAGACTTAGAGGGACTTCATGCCTTTTTCAAAAGATGGGCATAAGATGGGAACAAAGCATAGCGATGTGTTAAAAATTTTCTGGTGAGAATCCATTCATCAGTTGTGATCAATCAAGTAATCCACATATTGATAAAAATGACTGGCTATCAGTGGTTAAGCAATTGGCTGCTAACTGAACGGTTGGTGGTTTGAACCCACCAGTGGCTCCATGGAAGAAAGATGTGGCAGTCTGCTTCCATAAAGATTACAACCTTGGAAACCCTATGGGGCAGTTCTCTGTCCCATGGGGTCGCTATGAGTTGGAATCGACTCAATGGCAATGGGCTATCAGTTTCTGATGTCTCAGGCTACTATGAAAGGGGCATAAAAGCTCAAGATTAACACTTAAAAATGGTAATAGGAAACAGTTTCTCAGCTAAAGTAAAAGAAGGCAAGTTTCTTAAAACCTTGGCTTAAAAAAAAATCACTTGTACAGCTATTTTTTCTCCAGAAAGTGCTTTTAAAATTGTATTGCCCTATCTATATTTCCTGTGAATTATTCCTTAACTCAGTCACTTGCTGAGATTTTGTAGCAGTTATGATTTTAGTTTATAGTTTTAAAAAAATTTTGTTTTGTTTTGTTTTATGAATTTCTTCTTTAATTTTATTTATAGTTAATGGAAATAGTTACTGCATATTAAATATTTTACTTGTCATAAATTTAGCTATTATAGTAATAGCTGTTATGAAATACTCATACATTCACAAACTATTTTATTCTTGCAAAGTAAAATCAAGTCACTTTTGTAGTGCTTTTTTTTTTGTTTTTTGAACTATCTTGCAAAGCTAACACAATTCTATCATGCTGGAGGGCACAGGTTGATGTTATAGAGACCTGTGCCATAGGGGGCAGTGTTTTCTAGTGGGATAGCTTTGCTGATTTTTTTTACTAGGCTTGAAAAACTTTCTTTAGCTTATTATAGTTATTTGGGGCTGTTCATGTATCACTAGCCTTATTGAGTTCATTTGTGACATTGCAATTAAAGGGTTTCGCTAGAAAATAAGAAAGCGAAAAGAGCATGATAGTCTTTGGCTCTATCTACCGTAATAGCTATTGGAAATAGTAAATTTTAGAACTAAACAGAAGGGTTGACAAGGAAATCAGTGAATATTGTCAGCATCTGAGTTCAGTAAAACTTTGAGTACATTTGTAGGGCAGTTTATGGACTAATTGTAAACCAATTTTTCTCTTCTTTTTTTGTAGAATGCAACTGGTTCAGATGTAGCAGATGGTGGGCCGCTTTTCTTAGATATTTTGAAGAATTGGAAAGAGGTAAGCTGAACATCTCCATTGGGCTAACTTTCTTCCTGCTCATTTTCTGGTGGGTAAATTAACAGCAACCTCTCTGTGCTCTTTTCTCCCAAGGAGAGTGACAAAAAAATAATTCAGAGCCAAATCGTTTCCTTTTACTTCAAAATCTTTAAAAACTTGGAAGGCAACCGGATCATCCAAAAGAGCATGGAGACCCTCAGGGAGGACCTCTATGTTAAGTTCTTCAATAGCAACTCCAGCAAACGGGATGACTTCCTAAAAGTGATGCAGACTCCGGTAAGGTGATCTTAATGCTTTTTAACTCCCAGAAGGTAGAAATTAGCTACTGGGTACAGTTATTAAAGCAATGAAATAAGTCCCTGGTGGAAACACTTCCTTACTAATTCCAGTCTGACTTTGGGTTTCTTTGCAAAGTCAGCATGGGAATCATATAAATTTGTAATCTGGAAAAAATACTAGCATTGTGACTATTGCATAAAGACAGGTGAATGGACACATCCAGGGAGGAAGTAGGTGAATAAATAGAGGAGCCTATTGAGGAGTCCCTGGGTAGTGGAAACAATTCATGTACTCAGCTGCCAACTGAAAGATTGGAGTTTGACTCTACCCAGAGGCTCCTCAGAAGAAAGGCCTGGACATCTATTTCTGAAAAATCACCCAATGAAAACCCTATAGAGTACAGTTCTACTCTGACACACATGGGGTGCCCATGAGTTGGTGTTGACTCTACATCAACTACTTTTTAATTCTTTAATTCTTTCATTGCCCCTTGTTTATGTGATGGAAATTCTCCTACTTTGTATGGGAGGCAACATGTGTTAGTGGAAAGAACAGTGGGAGGGGGTGAGAATATTTGCATTCTCCCCCCAGCTCTGCCACCAAGGGACTGTGTGACCTCAGATGAATCACATGGCTGGTTGGGGCTCAGTTTCCTCATCTTAAAAATAAACATTGGGCTCACTACAGAATTTCTGTGGTCTTCTTTGCCCTACAACTCTACAATGCCATGCATACAAAAGGAGAATGAGATAGGATAGAACTGAGCCCTTTGAAAGGAGCCCTGGTGGTGCAGTGGTTAAGCGCTTAGCTGGTAAAGGAAAAGTTAGTGGTTCAAACCCACTAGCCACTCCGTGGGGGAAAGATGTGGTAGTCAGCTTCCGTTAAGATTTACAGCCTTGGAAACCCTAAGGGGCAGTTCTACTCTGTCCTATACGGTTGCTATGAGTCAGAATCAACTCCATGGCAACGAGTTTGGTACGGAAGGCCTTTGATGAGGCGCTGGGGGCATCCCACTGTCAGGCTCTGGTCAGCCTCTCGGATTGTGCAGCCCAACTAGAGGCAAGGATGTTTGTTATTTGCTTGTTTTTAGAGGGAGAGAGAGAGAGAAAAATCGACTTTATACCTTATGAAAGACTTGTTTTGTCAACTTTTGGATACAAGTACATCTCAGCTAAAGAAACCTTTAGACTACAAAGCTTTATCTCCTGAAGTTGTCTTGAATCTTCTCAGTTAAGACTTTTAGATGCTGAAAGATAGCTTTCCAGCATAAAGACAAAATCATATTTTTCATAACTTTATCTAGTAGACAAAGGCCTCCAGATTCATCTGAGTTTGGCTTTGATATAAATGGGCCTGAACAACAGTGACAGGGGTCCTTTTATAATCTGTTCTCTCAGGATTTGTGCTCACCTTTCACCCTACCTGGTTCTGCCTCTCCCCACCTCTCACGTAAGCCCTCAGGAACTGAAATAAGTGCTAGCTCTTCAGGATTTCTCTAGTCTCCAGTACATTAGATAGTGAAACAATATCTTGCAAAATATAAAACTATCCTGCTTTCCACCAATACAGTGTTTCACAATGTTCAGCAGATTCCCTGTGGTCACAGGCTAGAGGTTGAGACAGCACTTGTTCTAACCCAGTGCTGCCCTAGTCCTGCATCAATCTCTTCATTTCTTAGCAATGCTTTGAACGCTGGAGAGTGAAATTTGTCACTTGCAAATGCACAGCCAGTAGGGAAGTCTGTGCTCCTGTAACTGGGCCTTGCAAGTGAAAATATCTGTTGGTCTCCCCATCCTTCTGGAAGCTCCAGGCCACCTGCTTCACGATGGACAATCTTGAGTGAGCTCTCAACAATTGTCCTCTTTTGCTCTACTGCTAACATATTTTAAGCATGTTATGTCCTTTTAATAATTAGTTGCTGTAGTCTAGACACCTTAGTCATTCTCAGAAATGTGGCAAGGTGACCACAGTGTTTCCAGCATTGGAAAGAAATATAGTGCCAGAGCTAAGATGAAATCACCTAAACGGTCCTATCGGTTAGAGAGAGGAATTGCAATATAGTTCAATTTGCTGATGTAGAAAGCTGGGTACAGGAGAATTTTGCAGTAATTCCTAATTTTAAATGTTATATATCAGTAAATATTGATTACTGCATATGAATATGATGATTTTTAATCACATTATAGTAATGATGAGACTGAACTAATTGTGGAGAAATCAAAAATTATAGTTTTCATCTGTCTTGGACTTGGTGTTTACAAAGTACTTAACCTATAGCGATGGTTCGCAAACTTTGAAGAGTATCAGAAGTGCCTGGGGAATTTAGTGAAGGCACTAAGGCTCAGGCTTCATGCACCTGCGTCTGCAGGTTATTCTCATACACATCAGAAGCTGAGAACCTACTCGTCTGATACTTACAGCAAAGACTAAAGTATAAGGTGACAGGATTGGTAGAGAGCCAAAAAGGTCGTTTAGTATAATCTCCCCATGTTTAGATGATAAAAAAAAGGTTCAGAGAGGTTAAGTGACTGGTTCAAAGTCACAGACTTATTGCATGCACAGGATTCAAACACACAACTGAGAATTCCAGTGCAGCAAATTCAAGGATATGTGATGTGCCCCAACATATTATAGCATAATTAGCAATTTACTCATAATTTGAGCTTTAACTGCTGAAGAAATCAACACTATATGTTCAAGTAATACATTACTAGTGAGAGTCACCTGTTTTTCTTTTTCTTTTGGAAGGAATACTTCCATTTTCACCGAGCATGGCATGAACATGAACAGCTGAGTATCCTGATGCCTGAAATTAATTTTGCTTTCCTTTTTTTTCCCAACAGGTGAATGACCGGAACGTCCAGCGCAAAGCGATAAGTGAGCTCCACAAGGTGATCGATGATCTGTCACCCAAATCTAACCAGAGGAAACGGAAAAGGAGACAGAATCTGTTTCGAGGCCAAAGAGCATCAGAATAATGATCACCCTGCCTGCAATATTTGAATTTTTAAATTGAAATCTATTTATTAATATTTAATATTTTACATTATTTATATGGGGAATATGTTTTTAGACTCATCAATCAAAGATGTATTTATAATGGTAACTTCTATGTAATGAAAATGAATATCTATTAATATATGTATTATTTATAATTCCTGTATCCTGTGACTGTTCCACTTGACCCTTTTCATATGACTAACTAAGCAAGGCTATGTGATTACAAGGCTTTTATCTCAGGGGCCAACCAGGTAGCTGGCTTTAGCAAGACATTGTGGGTTGTGCATTTATTTCAATTGATGATACAATTAACATTTACAAATGGTACCATCCAGTTGCTACCTGTTTGGAACATGTGTGCATTCTAAGCCACTGCTTTGATAGTCTGTCAGATAGCACTTGAATGTGTCAGATGATACGACCTGTCATCCCCTGATAAAAACATAACATCTCGTGTGATTTCATGCCTGGTGCTTTAGACTATTGTTGACAACTGTGACTGTACCCCAATGGAAAGTAACTCATTTATTTAACACATATGAATAAAGTATAATTTTGCAACAATTTATGCTGTATCAGATTTTTTCTAAGTGAGGACTGTGGGGGAATGAAGTATATCATGAATTAGTAGGAGGAAAGGCATTTTTCCCCATGGAAATTTTAAAATTGGATTCCAACCTGGCCAAAAAACAAAACAAAACAAAACAAAACAAGAACAAACCCACTCCCTTCGAGTCAATTCCGACTCATGGTGACCCCACAGGGTTCCAGGGCTGTCAATCTCTATGGAAGGTGACTGCCAAATCTTTCTCCCAAGGAGCCTCTGGTGGTTTCCAGCGGCTGACATTTTGGTTAGCCGTCATTTGCTTTAACCATTGCACCACCAGGGCTCCTTAAAATTGGATTAAACCCCATTAAAAGCAGTGCTTCTCTCCATTGACAGTGGTGGACCTTCACTGCTTTAGTTGGCAGCTGTCTGAGTTATCTTTCTGTGATACAGATTTAGTTATATCATCATTCACTTTAGAGCTTCTGTTATAAAAAACAGTCCAAACTGCTTATCTTGGCACAGAAGGCTTTATTTCTAACCCCTCCCCCAACTCCCCACCCCACCCCTCATCTTGCCCTTGCTCTCCCCATTCCCACCTTGAGCAAACATCCTTAGGTATGGGATGGTCAGTGTGAGTTCTAGACAGAAAGGCCTTTTCTGGAATCTGGGTTCTGCCATTACAAGAAGTATGACCTTTAATGAATTATTTATGTTCTCTAAGCTTCAGTTTCTTTGTCTGAAAAAGAGGAATAACTGTGCCTTCCTCATTATGTTGTGGACAGAGTTCATTCTTTCACTCACAAAATATTTATTGGAGCACTTACAATGTGCCTGGTGCTGTTCCAGGTGCTTGAGATACCTTAGTAAACAAAATAAACAAGGATACCTGCCCTTGGGGAGTTTAGAATTAAGCAAGGAGGAGATAGGCAATAAACAAAATATATGATAAGTCAGTAAATTGTATGTATGTTAGAAGGTGAGAAATACTGTGGAAAAAAGTAACAGTAGACAGGATGGGGGAATTGGGAATATTATAAGTGAGGTGGGGTGGGAGGGTTAGAGGTTTAAATAGGTGGACCATAGTAGGTCTCATTGAAGACATCGCGTTTAAGGAAGCACTTGGAAGAAGTAAGGGAGGTAGCCGTTTGGATTCCAGGGATTAGGATGTGGACATGTTTGGGGGGCTATTATGCGGCCTACTACAGGGAGGCAGCCCGGTATGGGGAGTCAGAGCTTCAGCAGCTGAGGAGGGCTTCCACGTGGAAGAATGGCCAGTAGTGTAGTGAGCTGTGAGAGTTCAAGCAGGTTAAGAAGGATGTCCATGGAGTGGGGTGGCCAGTGTGCGGGGTCAGAGTCGAGTGAGGGGAATATTGATTAATTAAGTAGATATATTAAGGATAATTGGAGCCAAGTTTCTTACTGTTGGAGAAGGAAGTTACAAGTATAGAAAGAGAGAAAATTAGAATAAACTCTATGATATTGAATTGGAGTTGGATGTATCAGTATACACTTAGGGTATATATACATATATATATGTATATATATACACACACACACACATACAGACAGAGAGAAAGAAGTAACATGATAAATGTAGATATATGTCCGTTTGTATATATATCCCTTAGCTGTGTCCATTGAGAGGGTCTGGGAGAAACAACATTGCAATAACATTGAGAATACCTACTACCCAGATAGATCTTGGCTTCTAAATACCATTCTCTACTAAAAGGAACCAGGGTTCCTTGGAGAGGTGGCTGATTCCAGGGCTGAATAGGGAAAATACAAGATAAGCCTTAACTGTACTAGAAAGCCAGGGAGTGCTCAGAGAATGATGGAGACATGTCAAAAGGCACAGAAGCTAGCTTGAAGGGCCTCCCAGTGGCCAAATCTGGGACAATTTGAGCATCAAAATAAACAGTGATAGTCATCTATTTTAAACTGTTGAATAAAATAAGAAACCGTTTATACCAGGTAGATACTGATCTAAATGAGTAAATGAAGGAATGCGATATGTACATAGTTTTAAGGTACTTCTCTACAAAATATTATTAATTACAAATGGGAAAAGAGTAATTTTTTTTTTTTTTAATATTTTATT
>NW_004444100.1:941237-978921 GCF_000243295.1 Trichechus manatus latirostris | reverse complement strand
ATTTGATGTTCTAGGGTTTCAGGATTGTTGATTCTCTGTTTGGCTTAGTTTTTCGGATCTTTGTTGTGGAGGGACGGCGTGGTGCTTCTGCCTAGACCGCCATCTTGCCGGAGTCTGGGAAAAGAGTAATTTTATAGGAGAAGCCTAGAAGACACCATCCTTATAAGGTTAAAGTGAACATCACTAGTAATGGAATAAATAAAAATTATATGCCACCTGATAGGATACAATGAAATGAATACAGCATCCCTTCTGTGATATCTCTGCCAAATATAATAATTTAATCTTGAGCAAATGTCATATGAACTCAAATTGAGGACCATTTAAAAAAATAACTAGTCTGTAGTCTTCAAAAGTATCAAGGTTATGTAAGACAAGGAAAGAGTAAAAATTGAGGAACAGCCCATATTGAAATAGATTATAGAGACATGACAGTTAAACACAGTATAAGATTCTGAACTGAATCCTTTTGCTATAAAAGGCATTTTTAGGACAATTGATAAAACTCGAATGGCATCTGAGGATTAGATGGTAGTAATATGTAAACAGGATCGCTGGTGGCGAAGTGGTTAAGAGCTCGACTGCTCACCAAAGGGTCTGAATCCACCGACCACTCCTTGGAAATCCTACGGGGCAGTTCTGCTAGGTCCTATAGTGCTTCTATGAGTCAGACTTGACTCAAAGGCAATGGGTTTAATAGGTAAATATAAATTTCTGGATTTTGGTGGTTATATCATGGTTATGTAGCACACATTAACTTCTGTGTAGAAGTCCCTGGGTGTTACAAATGGTTAACATGCTTGGCTGCCAACCAAAACGTTGGAGAGTCGAGTCTACCTAGAGGTGACTCAGAAGAAAGGCCTGGTGATCTACTTTAAAAAAATCAGCCATTGAAAGCTCTACGGAGCACAGCTCTACTCTGACACACATGGAGTCATTGTGAGTTGGAATCTATTTCACAGCAACTGGTTTTAGTAAATGCATACAGAAGTATTCGAGAGTAATTTGGCACCAGGTCAGCAACTTACCGTCAACTGAGTCAGGGAAAAAAAGTTGTTCCAACTCTTCTGTAAGTATGTGACTGTTTTAAAATAAAAACATATAAAAAGTCACTGACATTATTTCAGAGTCACAGGCTAGTGAAGTCTAAAATGCACTAGTTACTTTATTCCAGTCATTATTCCTTCGAATTCCCCATATATATACCTGTGTCAGATTGAATTCTCCAAAGATCACCACACCTTATATGTTTAGCCCATCCCAGTGCTCTTCTTACAGTGTGACTGACACCCTCCCACTGACAGGCAAGGTCTGTATCCCTTCCCTTAATTTTGGGCAGGGACTTAGGACTGCCCCTACCAATGGAAAGCCATGGAAGTGATATTACGTAACTTCTAAGTCTAAGGTGCAGCTTCTGCCTGGGTTTTTCTCCCTTTCTTAATACATTTGCCTTTGGAACCCACTATCATGTTGTGAAGAAGTTCAGACTGCACGGGGAAGCCATGTTTGAATATTCTGACCAATAGTCCCAGCAAGGCTCCTAGCCAACACCAGCATCAACTACCAGACATGTGAGTAAGCATGCCTTTGGATGAGTCCAGCTCCAAGCATTGAGTTTTCCAGATGAGGCCTCAGACACCAACCTGCTTGTGATGAAAAAAGGAAAAAATAAAATAAAATAAAATAAACAAATCATGACTGACTTCCAGTTTCAGCTCCAATGCGTAGAGATTGGAAGTTGCCACTGCAGTCCTTAAAACCAGAAAAAGCCGAACAAATTGAAAATCAATGACTTTTCTTGAACCCATCAGAAAACTGAATTTGCGGGACAAACCATCACCTTGAAATCTGGGAAGGCAGACAAATCTAAAAGAAACCCTGGAGGCACAATCATTAAGGGCTTGGCTGCTAACCAAAAGGTCGACAATTCAAACTCACCAGCTGCTCCGCTGGAGAAAAGACCTGGACCCCAGAAAGATTACAGCCAAGAAAACCCCCTGGGGCAGTTCTACTCTGTCACGTAGGATCGTTATAAGTCGGGATCAACTTTATGGCACACAGCAACAGGTAAATTCAGAGAGTCATAGTAGAAATCTGTTTAAATGAAACAGAAGTAACCGGAGCCATTAACTGGTCAGTACACTTCAGTGGTAATTTTGGCAAAATGCTGGAGGCTGAGTGTAAACTAGCACAAGAGTGAGAATCTCCTGGGAGCTGCAGTCTTGGCGTGGAGGGTGCTAAACTTCCCTGGGCTTTACCTACAGAAACCACATCAGGTTTTCCTAGTGAAGATGCCAGGAAATAGCTTCTCGTGGCTGGGGGCAGGGGGAGGGATGGAAGGTGAGGGAGAGAGAAATCCTTGTGAAATATGCCCAGAGCCCCTTGTGAAATATGCCCAGAGCCATAAAAAAGTCCTCCTTTTTTGCAGCAAAAACTTTACTAGAACCTTGTAACATAGCATGAGGGAAGGGCATTCCTTTACCTTCTGCCCCTCTCTAGCCTTTATGTCTCACCTAAAGCTGTACAAGAAGGAACATTTCTGAAAATCACAGTCCTGATGCACAGGCTCACTAAAACACTAAGATTAATGGGAAGATTATTAAACACTTCCCCTTCCTATCACGCCATTTTGTTGTTGTTAGTTGCTTTCGAACCCAGTCTGACTTGTGGAGATCCCAGCATGTATGCAGAGTAGAACTGCTCCACAGGGTTTTCAAGGCTGTGACCTTTCAGAAGCAGATTGCCAGGCCTGTCCAAAGCTCCTCTGGGTGGGCTCAAACTGCCAAACTTTATGACTAGTAGTTGAACGCTTAACTGTTTGTGCTACCCTGCTATGCCTCCGTACCACTAGGGATCCAGGATAGTAATAGTGGAGTACAGCTGAAAGAGCTGTAAGACACACAGACTCTCTGGACTGGCATTAACTTGGCAGCCAAGTCTAGGGGGGACAATACTGTAATTTCCATACTTGTTTGGAATGACAATATGTAATGTGATACATCAAAAGTAGTGATAGAAAAAAAACGGATTAGAAACTTTTACTTATGAGAAAGAAGAAAAGAAACTTAGTTAAGTTGGAAATAATCAATATGAAATCATGAGACCTTTTTGGAAAAAACAGATAATGTTTCTTCGTTTAGTAGAAGGGTCACTCTGTTCTGAGTGTTATGTAAAATGATTTATTGAGTACTGCTAGCACCTAGATATTGGTTTTCTTCACTAAAGAAGCCAAGGGGTCCTTGAAGAGACACTGATACCATATTTGGGATGGGAAAATTCAGTTAGAGCTCAATTATTGCCTGTGTCTGTTGATATCGCCGTCATTCTTGTAACAGCTATGCAAGCAGACATTATGCTGTCTCATTTACTCAGTACAAGGCATATGCCAAGCCCTGTACTATGCCCTTTATTATGGTTGTCAACTGTTGACTCTCCTAAAAATAATCACCTTTGATCAACCAAACTAAGGTTATTAAACCCACTGCAGTGTTAATAATAATCAAAACTCCAAGAAATTTACACATAAGGTTTATTCTGAGCAGTTATTCTATATGCGTATAAAACCCAAAACCCAAATCTGTTGCCGTTGAGTTGATTCCAATTCATAGCGATCTTATAGGGCAGAGTAGAACTGCCCTTTAGGATTTCCAGGAGCGGCTGGTGGATTTGAACTGCTGACCTTTCGATTAGTAGCCAAATGCTTAACCACTGCACCACCATTTTGAATCCAGAAAAAGCAAATGGTTCTAAGTAAGCTAGGTATAATGAGGCCTATAAAGAGAAGGGGAGGGAGAAATGTACAAGATCAGCTAACCTAACCCTAACCCTAACCCTAACCCTAACCCTAACATGATTAATTGAACCTTGCTCTCCCCCTTTTACCGAGATCAACTGATATTAGGTCATTAGGTGGTCTCGGGCCCTCCACTTGGCAGTGCCTTTTGAAATTCAAATTTAGTACGCCTGGCTTCCAACAGGAAATAAAAGATTACCAACTTTGGTTGAAAAAAAAGCTGTTGGCAGGATTAATTTTAGTCAGGAATTTCTTTACAGTGAATATTTGTTTTCCTGGTAAGAAAACCTTAAAATCTAAGTAATATCTGTTATTATTTTTTCTCTTTGACTGCAGTAACAGAGAACAACTTTGACAAAGTTGTACTAGTGTCTGAGAAAGGGGTAGATGTAAGATTTTAGATCTGGGCTCAAATCACTTGAGGAAAATGTTTCAATGAAGGGAGACTAAGATGGGGAAATTTCATGGTATAATAGTTTAGGCTTGGTGGAAACAAGGCAAGGTTTGTGAAGCAAACCTTGGTAAGTAATC
Source organism: Trichechus manatus latirostris (assembly GCF_000243295.1). Taxonomy (NCBI): domain Eukaryota; kingdom Metazoa; phylum Chordata; class Mammalia; order Sirenia; family Trichechidae; genus Trichechus; species Trichechus manatus. Next base: position 974,597 of record NW_004444100.1, on the reverse strand, counting down.
AATTGTTTGATAAACTGTTTTACTCAGGGGAGCAATCTATTGTTGCTGGGTGGAAACCCCAGGTTCTGCTCAGCACAACTAGTCTCAGCCAATAAATGAGAGACTGAGATGGGAGAGCGGAAAAGCGCCTTTATTTTGTTGTGCAAAGAAAGGAACAATAGGTGCTGCCGCCGCCAAACTGCCCAGTGAGGGAGAGGGGGAAAGTTACTTTTAATGGGTTTTACGAGTAGCAAGTTTATACAAACTACATCAGCAACATTCTTAATCATAGTACGAAGGCGCAATGGGGTTTACATATAACTTCATGCATCGCATGTTCGGAAAATAGCAGTTAAACTCCACCCAGAGGCAGGGAAGTTACTATGTATGAGGTATTTAATGAGCTAAAAGGTTATCCTGAATGCCAACATGGTGCCTAAACTGGTTTCTTCCAATTTCCTCTAGTTTTGGGCAGCAGTTAAGGAGAGGGGAACCAGGATTTTAACGTAAAGCTATGGGGCATGTCAAGCAAAGGAACCAGGTTTTTAGTGTAAAGCTATGGGGCCTGCTAAGCAAGCTGCTTGAGGCAGTGGAATTTTCTGCAACCTGGGGACCCCTGTCTTACTATTATCCTGAGAAGAGGGTTGCTTGTCCAGTTAAGCAAATTATTTGCTTGTATAAATTAATTTTTAGTAATTTCCTGAAGTAAGCAGGTTTATAGCATTATTTTCAGTAGAAAGAATTTCCTAGAACAAATAGTTAAGTGATGTTGACCCCGGTAGCCTCAGGTCTCAGTTCTGCAAGTTAAACTACGTGGGACACAGGCGGTCTCAGTTCTCACTATGACCCAGATATCAGCCTGCCCTATGACTTCTGACTCCTGTGTTGATGTGTGGGGTCTATTTTGACCTGTTCTAATCTGGATATAGATCTTAACTCCTCAAAATAACACACTTGCACACCAGCATTAATGAGTAAAGACTATCTCTGAAGGTTTCCTAGGAAGTTGAAGGGAAGAATGAATACCCATATTAAAGAGATTTCCATTTTCCAAAGTTTTTCTTCTGCCATGCCACCACAGGAGATGGAGATTTTCCTCTCTTCTCCACACCATGCCCAGTTTCTTTTCCTTATCAGAATTTCCTTCCAGGAACCTCTAAGTCCTCACTATTTTATTAGACAGAGTAGTTTCTCTCTTCCTTTGAAGCTTTGGCTGGAATGGAATCAATTCCCCAGGGGCTCAGCTTCCTGTTTGTTGTTAGTTGCCACGTCCTGTCGATTTTGACATAACTTCTGCTCTAAGGCTTATCCAATCATTCCTAAGGAAGTCAGACTTCCCCATAAAGAATTCTTTACCAGCTACTAAAAGCATATTATGCTTTCATCTTTAATTTTATTACCTTCTTTTGTTTTTCACAATAATCCTAGGTGTTAGACATTATCAAATATTCACACTGGATGAAGAGTTGATTAAAAGAATTGGAGAAGATTGAGGTAATTCTGGGTTGTCTGGAATATAATCAGTACCTGTGTGCTCATAGAAGAAAATACAAGAATGAGAGTTTCTTATCCTGCTCTGTTTACTTAGAATGAAACTCTGGCAGCCCCATGATGGGGCTTCTTTAGGGCAGATGGGGATGAAGGATCAAAGTTGAAAGTGCCACCACCATCTGAGCTGCAGATGTAAAGCCACATCAGAGAACCATTGACATCCTGGGTATGCCCACCCTCGAGAGTGTGTAATGGGCTAGTGTAAAATAATGTCAGTGAGAAACTAGTGATACATGTGCTGTAGGTAAGAGTCAAGAGCCCTTGCTCAGGATTCAGTCAAATCTAGGTTCCATTAGCTGTAAAACTTTAGGAATGTTATTTATTATCTTCAAGCTTCATTTTCTTCATCTGTAAAATGTGAATCATAAGATTGTTGTGAGGATTAAATAAGATAATGCATGTGTAATTCTTGGAAAAAAGAAAATGTTTGGTAAATATTAGTTTATTATTATTACTATTTTTGTTGAATAAATCAACGAATCATTGTCATTAGCTTTCCTACTATGACATATTCTCTTCAGTTTTTCTAAATCTAAAGGATTTTCCATTTCTAGAAGAATAGAGAGAGGAAGCAAGGTACAAGAGAAGTTAGTAAATCAGAAGTCATTGATTTATTTGATTGTGATTGTGTTTTTATTGATATTGTGTATCATTACTTAGGCTAATGTGTAAGTTTTGTGAGGCCTCGTATCTGAGTCATCAGGGACAAGTGAAATTGGAACTGGGGCACGTAGGGTTTTTGAAACTGACCTAGCTTTAGGGGTTGGGTCAGGAAAGTACAGCTGCAGGTAAGCATTCTGGAAGCCAGTGAGAGGTTGTGACTTGGCAATTCTGAGGAAGGAAGGTGGGGCATCTAGACTATAATCCCAACCTTGGGGGCAGATATGGCAAGTGTGATTCTGGGAGATCTGTTCTAATCAGGCTGGATCCCCACTGGTAAGCTGGGTTTCCACGGTAGCATTCTTCTGAGCATGAAGCTAGCATGAGGGTAAAGATGATCAGGGTACCAACCAGTACATCTGTTCAAGTGCATTTATCAACTTGCAAAGGGGAAGGGGCAGGGAGTCCTGCGGCTTTAGAGGTCAATGCATGTCAGAACTCTTCACTGTTGCATCAGATTCCTGCTAAGTTGTTGAGAATGGAAAAATGATAGGACTGTTATATGCCTTGCCTGTATTAGTATTGGCTCAGGACCAGGGGTATGGACAGGCTGAGATTGAAACCGTAGAGAGCTGGGAAAGGCAAAGACAGATGCCTGACAGTGTGCTGCAGATATGAAAATATACACGAATTGTGAAGAGAGTTGTAAGAAGTCCAGATGAATAAGTGGCCATGTTGGGATAAAAGCTCCACTTAAATGAGGTTATGATTCTTCCTGGAGCACTCGCTATTCAGAAATACCAAGTCTTTATGAAGATCTGGTGCAGTCACTCACCAGGTGTGTGACCTTGACTAACTCAGAGGGGATTGGGGAGATCAAATGATATAATGTTTGTGACTGTCAACTGAAAAGCTCTGTATAAATGTAAGTCAGTGTAATGCTAACACAGTTCCTGGGAGGAACCCTGTAACATTCTGGGTGCCAAGATCTTTGAGCCATATGAGATGTTGAAATAAAGCAGATTTTTTTATTCCTTGAGTTTGTTTGGGGCTTAAATGAGCAATTAAGTCTAATTTCTTGAGTTTCTTAAAAAACTTGTAAGATCTCACTCTCAAAACTTGCCTTAAGGAGAATCCTTATAAAAACCCTGTATAGGCATACCTTGGAGATATTGCAGGTTCGGTTCCAGACTACCGCAATAAAAGCAAGTCACATGAATTTTTTGGCTTCCCAGTGCATATAAAAGTTATGTTTACACTGTACCATAGCCTATTAAGTGTGCAATAGCATTATGTCTAAAAAAACGATGTACATACCTTAATTAAAAAATACTTTATTGTTAAAAAATAATGCTAACCATCACCTGAGCCTTCAGGGAGTCGTAGTCTTTTTGCTGGTGGAGGGTCTTGCCTTGATACTGATGGCTGCTGACTGATCTGGGTGTGGTTGCTGAAGGTTGAGGTGGCTGTGGCAATTTCTTAAAATAAGACGACAATGAAGTTTGCCGCGTCAATTGACTCTTCCTTTCACGAAGAATTTCTCTGTAGAATGTAATGCTGTTTGATAGCATTTTACCCACAGTAGAACTTCTTTCAAAATTGGAGTCAGTCCTCTCAAACCCTGCTGCTGCTTTATCAACTAAGTTTATGTAGTATTCTAAATGCTTTGTTGTCATTTCAACAATGTTCACGGTGTCTTCACCAGGAGTAGATTCTGTCTTAAGAAACCACTTTATTTGCTCAACCATAAGAAGCAACTCCTCATTCATTAATGTTTTATCATGACATTGCAGCAACTCAGTCACATCCTTAGGCTCCGCTTCTAACTCTAGTTTTCTTGCTATTTTTACTACATCTGCAGTTACTTCCTCTACTGAAGTTTTGAATCCTCAAAGTCATCCATGAGAGATGGAATCAACTTTTTCCAAACTCCTGTTAATGTTGATATTTTGACCTCTTCCCATGAATCACAAACGTTCTTAATGACATCTAGAATGGTGAATCCTTTCTAGAGGGTTTTCAATTCACTTTGCCCAATCCATCAGAGGAATCACTATCTATAGCAGCTGTAGTCTTATGCAATGTATTTCCTAAATAATAAGACTTGAAAGTCAAAATTACTCCTTGATCCATGTGCTGTAGAATGGATATTGTGTTAGCAAGCATGAAAACAATATCAATCTCCTTGTATATCTCCATCAGAGCTCTTGGGTGACCAAGTACATTGTCAATGAGTAGTAATATTTTGAAAACAATCCTTTTTTTCTGAGCAGTAAGTCTCAACAGTGGGCTTAAAATATACAGTAAACCATGTTGTAAACGGATGTGCTGTCATCCAGGCTTTGTTGTTCCATTTACAGAGCACAGGCAGAGTAGATTTAGCATACTTCTTAAGGGCCCTAGGAGTTTTGGGATGGTAAAGGAGCATAGGCTACAACTTAAACTCACCAGGTGCATTAGTCCCTAACAAGAGAGTCAGCCTGTCCTTTTGAAGTTTTGAAGCCAGGCATTGACGTCTCCTCTCCAGCTATGAAAGTCCTAGATAGCGTCTTCTTCCAATATAAGGCTGTTTCATCTACATGGAAAATCTGTTGTTTAGTGTAGCCACCTTCTTCAGTTATCTTAGCTAGATCTTCTGGATAACTTGCTGCGTCTTCTACATCAGCACTTGCTGCTTCACTTTGCACTTGTATGTTATGGAGACAGCTTCATTCCTGAAACTTCATGAACCAACATCTGCTCGCTTCAAACTTTTCTTCTGCAGCTTCCTCACCTCTCTCAGCCTTCACAGACATGAAGAGAGTTAGAACCTTGCTCTGGATTGGCTTTGGCATAAGGGAATGTAGTGGCTGGTTTGATCTTCTATCTAGACCACTAAAACTTTCTCCATATCAGCAATAAGGCTGTTTTGCTTTCTTATCATTTGTGTGTTCACTGGAGTAGCACTTTTAATTTCCTTCAAGAACTTTTCCTTTGCATTCTCAATTTGGCTAACTGTTTGGTGCAAGAGGCCTAGCTTTCAACCTATCTCGGCTTTCAACATGCCTTCCTCACTAAACTTAATCATTTCTAGCTTTCGATTTAAAGTGAGAGACATGTGACTCTTCCTTTCACTTGAACACTTAGAGGCCATTGTGGGATTATTCATAGGCCTAATTTCAGTATTGTCATAGCTCAGGAAATAGGGAGGCCCAAGGAGAAGGAGAGAGATGGAGGAATGGCTGGTTGGTGGAAGAGTCAGAACACACACAATGTTTATTGATTAACTTAACTGTCTCATATGGGCATGGTTTGTGGAGCCTGAAAACAATTACAATAGTAACATCAAAGATCACTGATCACAGATCAGCACAACAGATATAATAATAATGAAAAAATTTGAAATATTGTGATAATTACCAAAATGTGACACAGAGACACAAAGTGAGCACATGCTGTTGCAAAAATGGCACTGATTAATTGCTCGATGCAGGGTTGCCACAAACCTTCAATTTGTAAAAAATACAATAACTGTAAAGTGCAGTAAAGTGAAGTGGAATACAACGAGGTATGCTTGTATAAAATTATTATCATCCTTATCTTGCAGATATAAGGAATGCTGGTAGTGCAATTGTTAAGAGCTCAGTTGTTAACTGAAAGCTCAGTGGTTCAAATCCACCAGCCGCTCCACTGGAGAAAAGACCTGGCAATCTGATCCCATAAAGATTGCAGCCTAGGAAGCCCTAGTTCTACTCTGTCACACAGGTTGCTGTAAGTTGGAATCAACTGAATGGCACACAATAACAACATGTTAAGAATGTGTGGTGAAATAATTTTGAATTTTTAACTCATTTGTTTTCTCTGTATTCATTTGACCTTGGAGATGCTCTCTTATTGAAATAGGTCATTCTTTGTTGTTGTCATGAAGAAGTGATATAATAATGGAAAGTCGAGAAAAACCAAGTCTCCACTTGAACTTCCAAAGCCTAGACTCTTAAGAGAATAAAAGAGAATTATGATATACACAAATGATTTGAAAGAAAACATTATGAGCTAGAGGAGCAAGGCTTGCCCCAACCCTTAGACCAATCAAGGAAATACACAGAAATACCAGCAGGGTCACCTATGGTGGACAGGTTTCAACAGAGTTTCTAGACTAAGACAGACGGGAAGAAAGACTGGGAGAGCTATTTCTTAAAACTAGCCAACGAAGATCATACGGATCACAACAGAATGCTGTCTGTTATAGTGCTGGCAGGACTGGGCAACGTTTCGTTCCGTTCATATATAAGGTCTCTGTGAGTCAGAGGTGACTCAGCAGCTACTAAAAACAATAACAATCTAGGCTCATACAACTAGCATTTTTCTAAGAAACATTTTTCTTGAGCTTCACCAAGGGATTCTGGGAAACCAACTCTGTTGCAGGCAAGAAAAATCCATTAACTCCTCATCCAACACTAGGATATGATTTTGTTTTCTTTTTCTGGTTCATCACAAGTATGGTTGACATTGTCCTATTCGTTGCCACAGCAGCAGTTAAAGAATAGTACAGTCAATGCAAGGATGCAAGAATAGAAAAATGCACTTATCCTTTAACTACGAGAAAACTGATGAAACTATTGATTAATGAAAAATAAAAACTAAAATTTTTGTGTCTTCATGCTACTTACATGCATTGTCATAGATGCATTGAGACATTTATTAGTATAGGCAGGAAAAAGGATGGTAAGTGACAGTAAAATTATGAATAGGAAAATGATCATTCTTATGCCTGGTAGAAGCTTTGTGGGCTGGACTGTGCTTTTGGTGGGATCCAACAGCAATGTTTATAAGATTATCTCATGTCATTGCATCTTGCTGGGGGGTACCCACTAGCTCACGTGGACCATTTGCACATCATTAGTGTTTAGGAAGACAAACAGTGATTCTCTCCAGGAGGTACTAGTTATTAGCGTATTCCTGGGGCCTATGCTACCTCAGTCTCCAAATTTATTACTTCTGGGTCTTTTTTTTCCAAACATGCTAATCTTCTTTGCAGCTCACATATTCTGAGGACTCTGCTGGGACCACTAGGAACTTTACTAAAAATTAAGGATTCTCTTGGTGAGCTAACAGAGACCTGACACATTAATGCTCTGTAATTCAGGTGCAGGGAAAATGAACCAATACTGTGTATCATGGAAAACTTTTTAAAAATGATAGATATAATGTAACGTTACATGGTTGTGTGGGTGGTCCTACTTTTAGCTCAGGTGAGATAAGAGTTGTTTTTACCTTTGAGGAGAAAATAATATAAAGTAAACAAAGAAGTCTCAGCCGAACAAGTTTCAAAAGGGGAAAGTGAAGTAAGCTGATTCAAGGGGAAATCAGACTTGTTTGTCTCTGAGTGTGTGTGTGGCGGGGAGGGGGTGGGGGAGTACCTAATCAGGCATACTGCTCACGAGAGGGGTGAGAACTGGACTAATCGATTCAGTGGGAGTCTTCTCCTAATCACTAATATAGCAATTGCCCAGGTGAGTTTAGTTACAATGTTTGACCATGAGGATGTATGCAGGTGAGCAGATTCCATTTTTTGCCTTTCGACCTTACGTGGTTTTACCAACACTTATACTAGACCATAGGGAGAGAATCTGTAAATTAAACTTGTTACTGTGCTGCTTCTCAAAACCCAGGAAATAAGAAAAATTGTCCTTTGTAAGTCATTCAAAGACTACAGTAATGTGCATTATTTCCTGGTTAAACCAAACAGAACTCAATTTTTGCCCTAATACAGTGAACATCATTTATCTTCAGGCTTATTACATAACCGATGCTTAAAAACTATCATTGGAAAAGAAAAGAGGCTGCTAAGGCTTAGCCTATTTGTTTCCATATATATGGGGTGAAGAAAAACCTCCATTTCTTTTCCCCCTACAAGTGTAGAATGTTTTAAATTGGGAGGAAAGAAATGAATCTTTTTTATCTCATAAGATTTTCCCTCATGATTTAAAAAGAAATGGGAAGCGAAAAGAATGTGCCTGGCGCCCTTGTAAAGGTGTACTCAGGGTATCCCAACAGGATAGTGGTTCAAAATTATCTTAACATGGCTATGAACTTTACATGAAGTTTCCAGGAATTTTCTCAGAATAGTTTTTTCCATTTTAAAATAACAAGAGTAATTAATCTTTGAGCCTTTCTATGTCCAAAATGATTTCTCACTACCCTAGGTACAGAATCATTTTTGATAGTATAGTGAAGGTCTCTAGAGGGGGCCTTCAAGTTCTCCATGGGGAGGTAAACCAGCCAAAGGAATTGAAGGAGGAATACTGTCTTGATAAGTTGGGACAGAAGGCTCAGTTTTAGGGACCAGGATTTTCAGCCAAGTAGGGAAAATGAAGCTTCTTCATTAACCTCCAGAATAGTGTGTCAAATGTGGATAAAGGATCTCCTTTGTAGGATCACTGTATAAATGAAGGAAGATAATGTATATATATGTTGCCTGAGACGTGGGGCAGTTCTTCACTGCACAGAACTGTGAGATGCATTGCAGTGCTTCTAATATCCTTGGCCTCCCCATACATGAAATGCCAGTAGAAATTCTGGAATCATTGTGACAATCAAAATTGCCCATGTACATTTTCAGCATTACTTGGGAAGAGGAGGGTGTTATGGATTGAAACGTGCCCCCGAAAAAATATGTGTCAACTTGGTTAGGCCTTGATTCCCAGCATTGTGCGGTTGTCCTCCATTTTGTGATTGTCATTTTGTGTTAAAGAGGATTAGGGTGGGATTGTAACACCCTTATCCGGGTCACAGCCCTGATCCAGTGTAAAGGGAGTTTCCCTGGGGTGAGGCCTGCACCACCTTTTATCTTACAAGAGATAAAAGGAAAGGGAAGCGAGGAGCGAGGGGGACTTCATAAGACCAAGAAAGCAGTACCAGGAGCAGAGCACGTCCTTTGGATCCAGGGTCCCTGTGCGGAGAAGCTCCTAGTCCGGAGGAAGATTGATGAGAAGGCCGACAGAGAGAGAAAGCCTTCTCCTGGAGCTGATGCCCTGAATTTGAACTTTTAGCCTACTTTACCGTAAGGAAATAAACTTCTCTTTGTTAGAGCCATCCACTTGTGGTACTTCTGTTAGAGCAGCAACAGATAACCAAGACAGTAGATAACCCTCATGTAACCCTATTGCCGTTGGACTAATTGAATTGTAAGGAGCCTTCCAGATCTGTGCATATATGAATGCATAACTTTGCAGCTTTGCCCTTCTCTTGTTTATAATCAATGGTAGATGATTAATCTTCCAAAGGGTTTAGCAAGACCATTTCAAATATTTGCCATTTAGTTTTCTTTTTCCCCCTCATTCATTGAGAATACCATGTGCAAGGCACCGGAAGCATCGGGGAAACAGGAATCATGAATAACTGATCTTACATGAGTTGGGGGTACTAGTGATCTTGGGTAACTGAGTCTTCATTATTTTTGTTTTTTATCACTAAGTTTAAGCATCGGGGAAACAGGAATCATGAATAACTGATCTTACATGAGTTGGGGGTACTAGTGATCTTGGGTAACTGAGTCTTCATTATTTTTGTTTTTTATCACTAAGTTTAAGCATCGGGGAAACAGGAATCATGAATAACTGATCTTACATGAGTTGGGGGTACTAGTGATCTTGGGTAACTGAGTCTTCATTATTTTTGTTTTTTATCACTAAGTTTAAGGACTATGATCAGAGTAGAAAATGTTGCATAATGGGAAAATGACATGCTGGAAACTATGGCCCAGGAGTTAGGAAACCCCCACTGTCAGTTTCCTTAGGTCAACACACTGGGGCTGAATCGGACGTGACTAAAAGGGCCAGACCCCAAAGCCATACACACCTACAAACTCAATGGCCACGTCTATCTGACACCAGGACAATGTAACACCAGTCAGTTTATCGAGTGACATCCATTAAGGCAGTTGTTTGTGGTAATGTAGTTAAAAACAATGATTGTTCTCCTGAGTTCTTTTTCCACTTAATTTTAATTCATGACTCAGGGTTATTAGCGATGAATCATAAAAGCAGAAAACAGATCAGAGGAGGAGGCAACAAAGAAAGACACACCATGAATCACTGAACAAGAAAACGTCCATACAACTTGCAAAAACAGCCTCGACTTCCTGAAGCTTGCATCTTCCCAAGGACACCAAGTGATTAGATTCTGAACTGATGTTCATATGAGAGAGAAATTAGCTGTCTAATTTAATTCTATTGCAGCTCCTATTTTTTGAGATTTTAAAGATAAGACTTGTGGTTGCTGCCGTTCTGTCTCTCATAGCTCATGAGCACGAGTTGAATGACACAAAGAAGGCCCGGCAAGATCTGAAACCTAGAAAAATAATTGTTGACTAGTAACTACAATTTCTAGTCCCTGGGTGGTGCGTGTGGTTAATGTGCTTGGCTGCTAATCAAAAGGCTGACAGTTTGAGTCTAGCCAGAGGCACAGGGGAAGAAAGTCCTGGCAATCTAGTTCTGAAAAATCAGCCATTGAAAACCCCATGGCACACAGTTCTACTCTGACACACATAGCGTCACCATGAGTCGGAATTGACTTGACGCCAGCTGGAAAGACTACCATTTCCAGTAATGGGACTGAGGCCCTCTTGAAATGGAAAGGGGAGAAGGGAGGGGTTAGGAGAAAATTCTAGCACACAGTAAGGGAAAGCATCATTCTAGGGGTCTCTGTTTCTGAAGTGAGAAGAGACTGAGTTGGGAAACAAGGTTCTATTCTTATGAGGTTTTTTTTCCCTGTCAAATACCTTAAAGGTCACATACCCTTAGTATAAGAATGTTTTTAATCACACAAGTTTCAGTAAAATCAAAATCAAATGCTACCAGTTTTTTTTTTTTTTTTTTTACTTGAACATCAGCAAATAAGGAGCATTGCAGCTTATTGGGCTAAATGGCTTGAAGTTCTGAATGGCATTAACAGTGCCAGGGAAACCACAGAGTGGGTTTTCTGCCTTAAAATGTGGAAACTTGTTTATTTTTATCTTTTTCCTGTCTCAGAGACTAAACCAGAATGTTGATGTTAAAAAAAATTTGCATGCTGCTCACCAAAACAGTTACACTCAAAATGGCAAACCATGAAAGGATTTGCTCCCGGCATCATAGCGACTTTCAAGTGTGGCTTGAGGAGAGACAACTTCCTGACTGTACTGAAAAGGAGGGCTAGACATTTGCTTTCCATTCTTCATCAGAGACAGTGGGAAAGAGGTAGACTTTGAAGAGATAATAAGAAATAGCTTCTCAGAAGTGAAATGAGAGGCCATTTCTAGATTTATTAGATGGGAGTGGTAGGAGAGGCAGGAAAACAGGCTGGTAGAAGATTCAAAAGTAAATAAAGAAGAGCTAAAGGTGATTTGGAGTCCTTGGGTGGTGTAAACATTTAATGCGCTTGTCTGCTAATGGAAACGATGGAGGTTCGAATCCATGCAGAGGTGCCTCGAAAGAAAAGCCTAGCGGTCTGCTTCCAAAAATTCAGTCTTTGAAAACCCTACGGAGCATAGTTCTACTTTGACACATATGGGGTTGCCACGAGTCAGAACTGAAAACAACTGGCTTAAAGGCGATTCACTGGACTGCACTAAGGCAGGGGACAAGGGAGTCTGGTTTGATAAGGTAGATAGCTTACCAGCTCTGGGAAAGACTGCAATTCAGGGGGAGCAAGCTGAACTTTATGCAAAGAATCTCTACAGAATGGAAGATTAGTTTTAACAGTACCCTTCACCCCAGAGTATTGTTTTGGAAGAGTAAAGAAAACAATGCAAGTCACTAAAAATCTTTAGCATAGTGCATGGTACAAAACAATTACACACAAGTGAAAGCCATTTTCATCATTTTCCATTTTAACGGAGTGTTTTATTCCTAGCCCAAAGTAGGTTCTTAATAAATTCTTGTTGATTGGATGATTAATTGGAGTAGTCCCAAGGTGTATTAATGATAACAAACATTTATTGTGTACTTTCTGTGGCAGAAACAGTGCTAAGTTTCTACATATAGCCCTGTGAGGGGGAGATTATTACTATTCTCCCTTTACAGACAAGAAAAATGAAGCCCAAGATCCCTCAGCTACTAAGTGACAGGATGGCTCCCGAAACCAAGTTCTCAATCAGGACCACCCGGAAAGAGAAGCTAGTGAGGAAATGGTGGATTCTGGCACCTGCTGAGGGGTTGTGTCTGAGAAGGAAATCCTGGAAATATGCTTGAGGAAGAAGAAATGGGTCCCCCCCCACCATCACCACCACTACTGCAGAGAGGCCCTTAGGCTAGACAGGAGCTATGAGTAGAGATGACCAGCAGGGACCGCAGCCATTTATTTTACTGTGCTGTGGCCTCCACAGAACCCTCCCGCGTTCGCCTCACTTGTGGGCCTGCAGCTTCCTGGGACCACCTCTGAAATGACAAAAGGAAGCAGCTTGGCCAGATGTTGTAGCAGCCACAGCAGCAGGAAAGTAATCAATGCAATCCGTGGAGAGGAAATGATCAAAAGGTGTCTCAAATTGGCCTTCTGGGCCTGGGCACAGAGAGCCTCAAAGGAAAGTTAAAGCTAGGTGAGAAAGCTAGAGCCTTGGGGAAGTGTGTAAAGTGGGAAATATGTATTTCCTGTGCCTACTCACTTCCTCTTTGTGAGTCTCCTGCCTCACACATCCTACCCCATCCTGGACCTCAAAGCCCTTTGTCTTACCCAGGACCACTTAGTGTGAGGGCTTCCTTAGGCCTGCCCTCCTCAGTCCAAAGTGCACCCTCCTTGTTTCTTCCATCATACCTTCCTCTTGTTCTGTAACTTACCAGCTAAGTGACCCAGCTGACAGGCTAACTTTACCTACCACCACCTGTCTGTCAGTTTGTCATACTGTGGTGGCTTGCATGTTGCTATGATGCTAGAAGCTATGCCATCAGTATTTCAAATATCAGCAGGGTCATCCATGGTGGACAGGTTTAAGTGGAGCTTCCAGATTAGGAAGAAAGGCCTGGTGATCTACTTCCAAAAATTAGCCAGTGAAATGAAAACCCTATGTATCATGAAAGAACATTGTCCAATATAGTGCTGGAAGATGAACCCCCCAGGTCGGAAGGCACAAACAATAGCTGCAACAATGAACTCAAACATACCAAAGCGCATGAAGACAGCACAGGATCAGGCAATGTTTCATTCTATGATGCATAAGGCCACCATGAAGCAGAGTTGACCGGATGGCAGCTAACAACAACTTTACCTAAGAAGTCAGATTGCCTGAAGACCTTTGAGTTACTTTTCCCAGGGATGTTGGTGTTTTCAAGGTATATTCCTGAAGAGCTGATGACTTGATTCTAAAATAATCAAGTTCTAACGGAGGCGCTCCCGGCCCTCTGGCAGGGAGGTTGGGGGGACTTTCGCGCACCCCATAAACTGCAGGGCATCGGTGACTGACTAGTCTGCTCATGAACAAAGCTGCAAAGCCTCTTAATGGGCAGCACCTTAAATGAAATGTAGTGTCTGTAATGCATTTTATTTCATGCTGTCTTGCACTAGTCTCTAATTATTTTATGTGTATATTTTATGTCTCAAATGGATTATCAGTTTTTGGAAAACGAAGGCAATTGCTCACCCATTTCTTGTACCACATAATGCAGAGTGAAGATACTCTATAAACAAGAGTCCCTTTTTGTATTTAAGTGGGAGCATAGTGATCACTGTAGGAAGATTTATCTTAAGAAAAAAAAAAAACTTAAACCACAGGAGAGCTGTTTAAAAGGTCTATTTCCTCATGCAATCATACTACAAAGACGCAACTCACAGAAAACTTCCGCAAATAAGATTCCTAGAGAGTTCACTCATAGTTCAAATGTCACATAATAACATTTTCCCAGCAGCGGCGGGCGGGGTGAAGCAGGGGGCTGTATTTTAATATCAGTCTCTTTAAAACATGAGAGCAGTTGTGGTTCGGTGATAAAATTCTTGTCTTCCATGTGGGAGACGCATGCCAATGAACTTCATACACAGCCACCACCTGCCTGTCAGTGGAGGCTTACATGTTGCTATGATGCTGAACAGATTTAAGCGGAGCGTCCAGTGGTGCAGTGGTTAAGAGCTTGGCTGCTAACCAAATGGCCGGCAGTTCAAATCCACCAGCTGTTCCTTGGAAACTGTATGGGGCAGCTCTACTCTGTGCTATAGGGTTGTTATGAGTTGGAATTGACTCGATGACAATGGGTTTGGTTTTTTTTTGTTGTTGTTCCAGACTAAGATGAACTAGGAAGAAAGGCCCGGTGATCTACTTCTGAAAATCAGCTAATGAAAACCTTAAGGATCACAACACTCTGATCTACAACTGATCATGGGGATGCTGCAGGATCAGCCAACACTGTGCGTGGGGTTGCCATGAGTCTGGAGCTGACTTGAAGGCAGCTACCAACAACAATTATTTAAAACAGACTATCCTGAAAACATAAAGGAATAAAGCACTAAGGGTGAGAGGGGACAGTTGACAATTAGAAGCAAGGATCCCAATTAGATGTCCCTTAATTCATGACATTAGACATCATCTAGTTGGCTCAGTAATCTTCTTTTCTCCTAACCTACTCTTTTTTCTCCCTACTCACTCTAAGAGTGGATGGTACAGACAAGACTCTGTATCATTGTCTTTTTTGGCAAAAGATGATAAACACCTACCAGAATGACAGAGATGCCAAAAAGCAGTATGATAAAAATAGTTACTCAGTTTTCTTTCAGGAAAAAAAGAACCTTAACAGTTCTTCCCCAACCAGTTCTTCCTTGTAAAACAGTTATCTATACTAACCCCATCTTCCTAATATAGTTTTTGAAAAAGAATGTTTGATCTTAATGACAGTATTATCTATTTTTCAGCACACACCTCAGGACCGTTTCAAAGAACTTCACTCTTAAATCAGATTCAATGACTGCCACCATCTCCCCATAACTAAGTTTAGGCTTCTAAGAAAATGAACTAGGTTTTTCTGTATTCAGCAAAAATTTATTGAGCATGTGCGTCACCAGGAACTGTGGTGTGCACTGGTGATAGCAATAATTCTAAGAGGGGATCTGTGACCTGAAGGAACCCCTAATCTAATGGAAAGGCAGACAAGCAAATATGTAATTCCAAGATTACAATGGGTTGGGATGGTCATGTGAACAGAGTGCTAAGGAAACATGTTACTGGAAGATGAGACAGGAGAAAGAGCCTTCCAGGTATAGGACAATAGGTTTCGTTTTCTCCTTTCCTGGGATCTGACAAATCCCAAATCCAGGAAAACAGAGGGGAATTAAAAAAAAAAAAAAATGTTTTAAAAAATATATATAACACAACATTTGACAATTCAACATTTTTCATGTATATAATTCTGTGACATCAGTTACATCAAGCATATTGTACAACCATCACCAGTATCCATTGCCAAATTTTCCATCACCATAAACAGAAACTCAATGCTTTTATAGCAACTCAAGATGAAGATTGACACAGAAACTCTTGTAGCATGATAACATCCAAGAGAGCCAACCAAAGAGGAAGAAAAATCTGATTGCACTGCTGAAGCTCCTTTCACAACCCTCCGCATTATCCACTCAGAAAGAAACAAGATGGGAATGAACAATAGGCAGGACCCAGAAACGAGAGAGCATTCAAAAAGAGAAGGGTGGAACGCACCAGGGGCAGCCACATGGGGTGGCTTTAAAAGTGGAGATTGAAGAATCCCTTCTTGTTAAATTGTGGTGGACTCAATGTGAATTGGAAGCTCATGACTCATCTGGAAAGTTTTATTTATTTTTCTACAGTCTATGTGGTGTTTAATAACTTCTCCTTTCTGCTGGTATTGGGTTACTTGAGTCATCCTTTAACCTTTAGCCTTTTATCCCTGTAAGGCTTTGGACCCCACCTCCGCTGTTTCTTAGCCTGTGTCCCATTCTTCCCCATCTCTGAAATTCTTTCTCTGTGCCTTCTGAAACCCGAGGTGAATCACCCGCAGCAACCCCCTTGTTCCCAGCCTCTTCTGTGAATGTTCTCTCGCTTTCTCACTACAACCCGGCTTTCCCCTGATGATACCTCTTCCCTGAAACTGTTTTGAAGGTGACTGTTTTCTCTCACACAGTTCTCATACCATTAAGCCTAGAGGTGGGGCAGGCGAGGATCCTCTTTATTTCTTGATGCCCCTGCCAGATCATTCTCCTATACTCCTCCTTGAAGACTTCCACATGTGACTGACATGCCATAAGTTTCTATTCACCTCCCTTCAGTCATTTCCCCTCATTCCTTGAAGATCTTGACTCTCTTCCAACACTGCTACTGTTATGCTTATTGGTGTTTTCAATATCCACAAAGATGATCCTTAAAATGTCCTGTCCTCTCATTTCCTTAACTTCCTCTCTTCCAGTGATGTTGTCCTTCACCCAGTCCATGGTCATAACTTAGAGCTTGTCATTACCAACATCTATAACCTTTCAATAATTCCAGGGTCAGACATCTCATTCTCTGATCATTACCTCTTATATGTGAATGACTCTAGATTTATTTCTTCCGTCTCATGAGGCAACGATTTATTTCATCTCTCCCCTTGAATGTCTAGTAGACATTTCAGATTTTCTACGTCCAAAACAGAATCCTTGATTTTTTTTTTTGCCCCAAATCTATTACTTTGTGTCATTCCTATTTCAGTAAATGACACCACCACTCTCTCTGTCCAGTTCATCTACGCAGAACCTAGTCATCATCCTTGATCCTTCCTTTTTACTAGTTACCATTGTCCTATCTATTAGCAAAGCTGGTCTTTTCTACCTGCAAAATTGTTTTGAAATCTGTGCACTTCCATCTCTCTGCTACCCTCCAGTCAAGCCCACAACCATCTATCCCCTGGACTATTGCACCAGTGTCCCTGCTGCCATGCTCACTCCCTTCTCACCTCACTTGTCCCCACCACAAGCCATTCTTTTTAGTTTTCATTGTGGTAAAATATATATAACTTTAATATATATAAGTATATATAACATAAAATTTTAACCATTTTTAAGTATACAATCCAGTGGCATTATTTATATTCACAATGTTGTGCAATCATCACCAGTATTTGTTTCCAAAATGTTTTCATCACCCCCAAAGAAGCACTATACCCATTAACAAATAGCTCCCTATTCCTCCCTGTCCTTGGCCTCTGGTGGTCACCAATCTATCTTTTGACTCTATACATTCAATCTATTTTATACATAGCAATCATAGTGACCTTTATAAGCCAGATCAGATCATCTCACTCTTTCTGCTTAACACTTAGTAATTTCCATGAACTTGAAATAAAGTCCAAATTCCCTACCTTGGATTAAAAGAAACTACAAGCTCCTGGACCTCTTCCTGCCACACTGATTTCATCTACTAATGTCTCGCTGTTCACTGGGTCCCAGACACCAGCCTCCTTTCGTTTACACTAACATGCCATCCCTTTCCACTCATGGTCTTTGTATAAGATGGCTTCTCGTTATCCTTCAGGTCTCATTTTTTTACATCATTCCCTCTAACTCTCCTTCTCTGGTCACTTTCTCTAAAAATAGACCACCCACAGTCACGCTCTGTTACGTCCATTTGTTTATTTCCTTCATGGCATGTCTCATTTTTCTGGTTGATTTTTAAGACGGGATGATACATTGTGAATTTTTCTTCCAAACTAAATGTGGCTTCAGAAGCTCATAGAGCCTGTTGTATGCTTATTATATTTGCTTAATCCAATATATTACTTACCAGGACTCCCAGGATGACCTGCTCCGGATCCTGTTTTGCATATTTCCAAGTGTAAATCCGTGCTGAGTCTCTTCATTTTAGTAATGCTACAGATGCTGTGTTATCTTCTCAGCTCATGGCAAGAGGCTCAGTTGACTGAGTTATTAGCTTCAGGGATCTTTTAAAATTACTATGGTGTCTTCTTCCCTCAGTTAAGAAGAATATTAGCTTGTTTGAAAATGGAACACATTATGTTTTACATGTGCTCTTGCTTCTACCACAAATTTAGAATATGAGGTAGCACATTTGTGAGTTATGTAGTAAACATTATCCTAACTTGATTTCAATGAGTGTATTTTGTGGATAGAGGAAAAGATATTTCGGTTTTTGGTTCTGACCAACCTCCATATTTACCTATTTTTCAGAACTATAGTGAATAAATTCATGGCAATACTTATCAAAAGAAGGGAAAGACATCGAAGACTTGATATTTTGACAAATTTCTGATGGAAAGTAGACAGAATTATATTAAGAGAAATCACAGCAAAGTAGTCACAGCCCAGAACACAGGAAAAGCAACAGTGTAGGTGGTAGCGGCTTGCCCCTGGGAAGTACAAAGAGCAGGAATGGGAAGTAGGTCAGAAATCAAAGAATAAAATTGAAGGATTGTAAAGAGAATACTGTATAAGCCAGCCTCCATCCATCATGATACCGTGGTAGAAATTGTCCCTGTGCAGAAACTGGGCAATATGCTTTCAATAATCTGCACAAGAACGCTCAAGATATTAGTATAGGAGATGACATTTGGGGGTGGGGAAGCATTCAGGCCTGCTCCCAGCCTATATGCCCAAAAGCCATTGTGAGACACTTCTCCGTCTATACAAAGCACTTGCAGCTGGAAATTTCTAGGGAGAAGCCTGCTGAGTGAATAATGTGCTGGCATTTACAGAGGAACTCATGCCAGCCCAGCTGCTTGTATTAGTTAATCTTATCTCTCAATCATAAATTTGAAAATATACAAAGAATTGCCATTTTTAAAGAAAAATCAGGAGTAAAAACAAAGACTAAGGTGACCAAACAGAAAAACTGACTCCAGGGAACAGAAAAGAACTTTAAAATTTTAGTGACCTCAGAACAATTTGAGAAGATATTGTATTTGCATAATATAGAAATTATAAAATTATAATTGTAAAATTTAAAGAAAATTAATGTTAAAAATAAAGATGAAATCAAAGAAGTGCCAGAAGAAAAGGTCAAGTAAATCCCCCATGATATACAGGAAAATGACAAAGAAGATGGAAAAGATGATATAAAGTTAAAAGAACTAGAAGAGAAACTAGGAGGTCCAACATAAATTTAATAGGATTTCAAGGGTGAATAGAGAAAGTAGAGTGGAAGAAATTATCAAAGAAATAATATAAGAAAATCATACATACCTGAAAAATGATGTCTTTGGATTGAAATAACCCACTGAGTTCCCAGCATTATGAATTTAAGAAATCTTACATCTATACACATACTTATGTAATGTCAGGAAACCTAAGAAAAAGGAAAGATCCTATAACAGGGAGGGGAAAAAAAAAATCACTGCAAAGAATGAGAATCATATTGGTACCAGACTGCTCTTCAGCTACAGGACATGAAGTTCTGAGGGAAAATGATTTTCTTTGTATATTGTACTTTAGATGAAGGTTTACAGAACAAACTAGCTTTTCATTGAACAGTACACATACTGTTTTATGACATTAGTTAACAACGGACGACATGTCAACACTCTCCCTTCTCGAACTTGGGCTCCTTATTACCAGCTTTCCTGTCCACTCCTGCCTTCTAGTCCTTGACCCTGGGCTGGTGTGTCCTTTTTAGTCTTGTTTTGTTTTATGGGGCTGTCTAATCTTTGGATGAAGGGTGAACATCAGGAGTGACTTCATTACTGAGATAAAAGTGTGTCCAGGGGCCATACTCTCAGGTTTTCTCCAGTCTCTGTCAGACCTTTAAGTCTGGTCTTTTTTTGTGAGTTAGAATTTTGTTCTACATCCTTCTCTAGCTCTGTCCAGGACCCTCTGTTGTGATCCCTGTCATAGCAGTCAGTGGTGGTAGCCGGGAACCATCTAGTTGTACTGGACTTAGTCTGGTGGAGGCCGTGGTAGTTGTGTTCCATTAGTCCTTTGGACTAATCTTTTTTTTTTTTCTTATTTATTTATTTATTTTTGTTGTACTTTAGATGAAGGCTTACAGAACAAATAGTTTCTCATTAAACAGTTAGTACACATATTGTTTTTATGACATTGGTTAACAACCCAATGACATGTCAACACTCTCCCTTCTCAATCTTGGATTCCCTACTACTTAGCTTTCCTGTTCCCTCCTGCCTTCTAGTCCTTGTCCCTGTACTGTTGTGCCCCATTAGTCTCGTTTTGTTTTATGGGGCTGTTTAATCTTTCAATGAAAGGTGAACCTCGGGAGTGACCTCATTACTGAACTAAAAGGGTATCCGGGGACCATACTCTCGGGGTTTCTCCAGTCTCTGTCAGGCCAGTAAGTCTGGACTTTTTTTGTGAGATAGAATTTTGTTCTACATTTTTCTCTGCTCTGTCCAGGACACTGTATTGTGATCCCTATCAGGGCAGTCAGTGGTGGTAGCCTGGCACCATCTAGTTGTACTAAACTTAGTCTGGTGGAGGCTGTGGTAGTTGTGGTCCCTTTATTCTTTTGGACTAATCTTTCCCTTGTGTCTTTAGTTTTCTTCATTCTCCCTTGCTCCTGAAGGGGTGACACCGGTGGAGTATCTTAGATGGCCACTTACAGGCTTTTAAGACCCCAGATGCTACTTGCCAAAGTAAAATGTAGAACATTTGCTTTATGAACCATATTATGCCAATTGAGCTAGCCCATGGTTCCCACAGCCCTCAGCCCAGTAATTTGGTCCCTCAGGGAGTTTGGATGTGTCTATGGAGCTTCCATGACCTTGCCTTGGTCAAGTTGTGCTGGCTTCTTCAGTATTGTGTACTGTCTTACCCTTCACCAGAGTTACCACTTACCTGTTGTCTACTTAGTGTTTTTTCATCCCCACCCTGCCTTTCCCTCATAACCATCAAATATTGTTTCTTTTTCTGTGTAACCTTTTCATGAGTTTTTATAGTAGTTGTCTCATACAATATTTGCCCTTTTGTGATTGACTTATTTCACTAGCATAATGTCTTCCAGATTCATCCATGCTGTGAGATGCTTTACAGATTCATCATTGTGCTTTTTCATTGCATAGTACTCCATTGTGTGTATGTACCATGGTTTGTTTATCGTTCGTCTGTTGATGGGCATCTAGGTTGTTTCCATCTTTTTGTTATTGTGAACAATGCTGCAATGAACATGAGTGTGCATATGTCTATTAGTGTGATGGCTCTTATTTCTCTAGGATATATTCCTAGGAGTGGCATTGTTGGATCATATGGTATTTCTGTTTCTAGCTTTCTAAGGAAGTGCCATATCATTTTCCAAAATGGTTGTACTATTTTGCATTCCCACCAGCAGTGCATAGGAGTTCCAATCTCCCTGCAGTCTCTCCAACATTTGTTATTTTCTGTTTTTTTTATTTGTTCCAGCTATGCCTGTCTGAGACAGTAACTCATTGTGGTTTTGATTTGCATTTCCCTAATAGCTAGCAATCTCGTGCATTTCCTCATGTGTCTGTTAACCACTTGAATGTCTTCTTCGGTGAAGCGTCTGTTCATTTCCTTTGCCCATTTTTTAATTGGATTATTTGTCTTTTTTTGTAGGCTGTTGGATTTTCCTGTAGATTTTAGAGATTAGACCTTTGTCTGACTTGTACTGTCCAAAATTTTTTTCCCAGTCTGTAAGTTCTCTTTTCACTGTTTTGGTAAAGTCTTTTGATGAGCATAAGTGTTTAATTTTTATGAGATCCTGGTTATCTAGCTTATCTTCTGGAGTCTGTGTGTTGTTGGTTATGGTTAGTATCCTGCTAATGCCGTGTATGAGGTCCTCTAACGTTGATCCTATTTTTTCTTCTGTGATCTTTGTAGTATTTGGTTTTATATTTAGGTCTTTGATCCATTTTGAATTAGTTTTTGTGTATGGTGTGAGGTATGGATCCTGTTTCATTTTTTTGCAGATGGACATCCAATTTTGCCAGCACCATTTGTTCAAAAGACTGTCTTTTTCCCATTTGATGGACTTTGGATCCTTGTTGAATACCAGGTGACCACATCTGGGTTCTCAATTCTGTTCCATTGGTCAATGTATCTATCGTTGTACAATTACCAAGCTGTTTTGACTACCGTAGCTGTATAGTAGGTTCTGAGGTCAGGTAGTGTGAGTCCTCCTACTTTATTATCTGCCTTCAATAGTGCTTTACTTATCCAGGGCCTCTTCCCTTTCTCTATAAAGTTGATGAGTAGTTTTTCCATCTCTTTAAAGAATGCTGTTGGTATTTGAATCACAATTGCATTATATTTGTAAATTGCTTTGGGTATAATTGTCATTTTCACAATGTTGAGTCTACTATCCATGAGCATAGTGTGATTTTCCATTTATGTAGATCTCTTTTGGTTTCTTGCAGTGGTGTTTTATAGTTTTTTTTGTATAGATCTTTTACTTTCCTGGTTAGATTTATTTCCAAGTATTTTTTTTTTTAGGGGCTACTATAAATGGTTTTGTTTCCCTGACTTCCTTTTCATTGTTCTCTTTATTGGTGTATAGGACTCCAACAGATTTTTGTATGTTTATCTTGTATCCTGCTACTCTACTGAATCTATTAGTTCCAGTTGTTTTCTCGTGAAGTCTTTTGAGTTTTCTATGTAAGGTATTATATCATCCACAAATAGGGACAGTTTTACTTCTTCATTACCAGTTTGGATGCCGTTTATTTCTTTTTCTTGCCTTATTGCTCTAGCTAGGACTTCTAGCACAATGTTAAACAGGAGTGATGATAAAAGACATCCTTATCTTATTCCTGTTCTCAAAGGGAATGTTTTCAGTCTCTCTCCATTAAGAATGATGTTGGCTGTTTGTTTTGTATAAATGCCCTTTATTATGTTGAGGAAGGGAAAATAATTTTTAAGTATAGGATTTTATGCCCACTCAAACAATGACTGTAATGTGGGGACAGAATAATGATGTCTCCAACCATCTCAGAAAATCTACCTACAACACATCCTTTCAGAAAAAAAAAAAAAAAATTTTTTTTTGAGATGCACTACATAAAAACAAAAAAGGAATCAAGGAATATAGGAAAAAGGCAGGCATGGGATCCAATACACTGGGACTTAAGAGTGCCATGAAAAAAATAAAATTCTAAAATCACAGTTGTATATGAAGCTAAAGATCAGTTAGTACACATGTGAAGAGGCAGTCATAGGCTATGGGAGAACAGCTTTGGGAAGAAAGCAGATTTTCTGTAACAAATAGTAAAAGTAAGAAGATCAAGGAAAAAGAAAGATTATTAGAATCGCAAACTCAAATCAGAGGCTGCATAAAAAAGTCATTTTTTAATATGAATCTAACAAAAAAATCTACATAATAGTGGCACTATAAGAAATGAGAAGGAATTTGAACTTGCTTCATCAAGTAGCATCCTTGTAGACCCCATTCTATGTGTTTAATGACACAGAGTTACATCTGCTTCTCTTTGAGCTCCAACCCATCATTTGGTGACTAAAGGTCTATGCCAAGAAATTTGGAAAACAGCTACCTGGCCAAATGACGGGAAGAGACCCGTATTTATGCCTATTCCAAAGAAAGGTGACCCAACCGAAAGCAGATATTATCAAACAGTATCATTAGTATCACATGCAAGTAAAATTTTGCCAAAGCTAATTCAAAAATGGTTGCAGCAGTACATTGACAGGGAACTACCAGAAATTTAAGCCAGATTCAGAAGAGGACGTGGAACCAGGGATATCATTGCTGATGTCAGATGGATCTTGGCTGAAAGCAGAGAATACCAGAAAGATGTTTACCTGTGTTTTATTGACTATACAAAAGCATTCAAATGTGTGGATCATAACAGATTATGGATAACCTTTCAAAGAATGGGAATTCCAGAACACTTATTTGTGCTTATGAGAAACCTGTACATAGACCAAGAGACAGTCGTTAGAACAGAACAAGGGTTTACTACATGGTTTAAAATCAGGAAAGGTGTGTGTCAGGGGTGTATATTTTCACCATACTTATTCAAACTGTATGCTGAGCAAATAATCCGAGAAACTGGACTATATGAAGAAGAAAGTGGCATCAGGATTGGAGGAAGACTATCAACAAACTGCGACATGGAGATGACACAACCTTGCTTCCTGAAAGTGAAGAGGACTCAAAGTACTTACTGATGAAGATCAGAGAACACAGCCTTCAGTATGAATTACACCTCAACATAAAGAAAACAAAAATCCTCAAAAGTGGACCAATAAGCAACATCATGATAAGTGGAGAAAAGATTGAAGTTGTCAAGGATTTCATTTTACCTTGGTTCACTATCAACACCCATGGAAGCAGAAGTCAAGAAATCAAAGGACGCATTGCATTGGGCAAATCTGCTGCAAAAGAGCTCTTTCAGATGTTGAAAAGCAAAGGTTTTACTTTGAGGACTAAGTTGTGCCTGACCCGAGCCATGGAATTTTCAATCACCTCATATGTATGCAAAAACTGGACAATGAATAAGGAAGACCGAAGAGGAATTGATACCTTTGAATTATGGTTTTGGTAAAGAATATTGAATATACCATGGATTGCCAGAAGAACTAAGAAGACTGTCTTGGAAGAAGTACAGCCAGAGGGCTCCTTGGAAGCAAGGATGGCAAGACTTCTCATGTACTTTGGATGTGTTATCAGGAGTGACTAGTCCCTGGAGAAGGAGATCATGCTTGGTAAGGTAGAGAGTCAGCAAGAAAGACGAAGACCCTTGAGGAGATGGATTGACACAGTGGCTGCAACAACTGGCTCAAACGTAGGAATGATTGTGAGGATGGCACAGGACCGGGCAGTGTTTCATTCTATGTGCATAGGGTCGCTATGAGTCAGAACCGACTCAACGGCACCTAACAACAACAACAACAACAAACGTCCTTAGGGGGCACAGATGGTTTGTGCTTGACTGTAACTTAAAGGTTCGCGGTTCGAGCCTACCCAGCTGTATCATGGAAGAAAAGGCCTGGTTATCTGTTTACATTAAGATTATAGTCCAGAAAACCTATGGAGCAGTTCTACTGTGCAACACATACTGTTGCCATGAGTCAGAATCGACTTGATGGCAACAACAATCATTATCTTT
Source organism: Trichechus manatus latirostris (assembly GCF_000243295.1). NCBI lineage: Eukaryota > Metazoa > Chordata > Mammalia > Sirenia > Trichechidae > Trichechus > Trichechus manatus. The sequence continues at coordinate 949,476 of NW_004444100.1, read as the reverse complement.
AACATAATTAACTATAATATTTTGAACATATTTTGCAGTCACCCTATGGACAAACCTCTGAAAATTGTAGTGACCAGGTGACTAGATTCTACTTAACTAGAATATAGTAAGTGCTAGAGAAAATTAGTAATCTTATTAATGAGATTTTATGTGTTCAGTGAATAACAAACTATACTTGAGTAACTTTTTTTTTTAACTTTCAAAGTTGTCAGATTTGATTACTCTTCCTGTTAAAACTACTGACCACACAGTACTTTCATGATCCATAAATAAAGTCAAGTTCACTCTTTTCTCTTTATCATACTCCATTGCTATCTCTTTTCTCACCTTCCACCTACAAACAAACTTCAATTGTTGGTCTCAAGTAAATATTTTGCTTAAGAAGTAAGTGAATGCAAAACAAAGAAAAAATAAGATCTTGTAAGAAAACATTCTTCATCGAAGAACTATTGAAAGGTAAAGTGTCAAGCGTATTTTATTTTTTCCCCAAGCTTGTCATGAAATACATTATTGGAGCCTGAAGCCTTGGGATCCTCCAATTATGGCGGAGAGAAAGTATTTCTTGACAGGTGTGCTAACCATAGAGGATTCTAAGTCACCCCTAAGCCCTGGGCCACTCAGAGAAAAGCCTCACACTGTCTTTCATGCCACCCCATGGCAAGTTTTCTGATGTTGCTCATTTATCCTTTTAAATAGTATTTATTATGTGTCTACTGTCTCCCAGTTACAGGGCAATTAAATAGGATGAATCTCAAGGGTGTACTTATTTGTACACCTGCTCTTAATAAAAGAAAATGAGAACCAAGTACTTAAGGCAGTAGCCTTTGGTGCTGGGGGTAGGGTGAAAATTAGCCTTGATATTATTGTCAACATTGGGTGCAAGTAAGCCATGAACTTCAAGAGAAGGTCTGAGGGAACTTCATAATTTTAATTTAATTTAATTTAATTATTGTCCAGTTTTCAAATATTCCTTCAATCACTTTTTTAAAATTTTATTTTGTTGTTGAGAATATACACAGCAAAACATACTCCAGTTCAGCCATTTCTACAATTCAGTGACGTTGATTACATTGTTCAAGTTGTGCAACCATTCTCACCCTTATTTTCTGAGTTGTTCCTTCCCCATTAACATAAACTAATTGCCCTCTAAGGTTCCTATCTAATCATTCGAGTTGCTGTTGTCAGTTTGATCCCATATAGATAGTTCTTAAAAGAGCATAATGCTCAAGACACTTTTTTTTTTTTTAACCAATTAAGCTAAACTGTTATTCGGTTTTAAGAAGACTTCAGGGGATATTTTTGGTTTGAGGTTTGACGATTATCTCAGGGCAATAGTTTCAGGGGCTTATTGAGCCTTCATGTCTCCAGAAAATCTGGATTCCATGAGAATTTGAAATTCTGTTCTGCATTTTCCCCCTTTTGATCAGGATTCCTCTATAGAATTCTTGATTAAAATATTCAGTAATGGTAGCTGGGCACCATTCAGTTCTTTTGGTCTCATGGCAAAGGAGGCCGTTGTTCATGGAGGTAATTAGCCACACATTCCATATCTTCCTCCTATTCCTGACTCTCCTTCTTCCACTGCTGCTCCAGGTGAATAAAGACCAATTGTTGTGCCTTGGATGGTCCCTTCATTCACTTTTATGTTTGCTGTATGAAGTTCACTATTTGAGGTTTATTGATATGCCTATTTTAAAGAGTGCCAGGACACAGATATAGACACACTGCCAGATTTATAATAAGCACACTGTCAGCTGGAAGATAATTTTATATTCAGTATTTGTAATAGACTGTTACACTGGTGATCCCCAGTGAACTGCACCTTCCAGTAATTTATGCCTTAACTTTAGTCTACTCTGGGCTTGGCCGTACCTATCTCTAGAGATGCCCACTGTCACCTAGTTGCTGCACATCTTACTAGACCCATTCTATGTATTTACTTTTTTGCTTTTTGTTTTATCTGCATTTTATACACTTTTAGATTTTTTGTTTTACATACATGGAATCATACTTGTTTTCTTTTCCTTGTTGTTTCAGTATGTATAGGTTTATCTCTTTAACTGCTGCCTAACATTTCGTGGGATGGGTGTCCATGCCTTCCCCTACTAATGGACATGCAGGTAGTTTTCTGTTTTTCTCTAGTACAAATAATGCAGCGATAAACATTTTTATGCACCCATCTTTGTGCAAGTGTCAGTATTTCATTAGTAAAGAATTGCATGCACTGCTAGAGATACCCATATTTAAATTTTCATCAAACCACTTTCCAAGAAGGAGTCACTAATTTATATTCCCATCAACAGTGTATAAGACTTCTTGGCTCCTCAAATCTTTGTCAATACTCGTTGTTGTTAGGTGCCGTTGAGTTGATTCTGACTCATAGAGACCCCATGCCCAACAGAATGAGACACTGCTCGGTCCTCCTTGGTCCAGACATTAAGATTGCAAATATTGTCTCTCCATCTATTGTCTTTTCAATTCTCTTATCACCAACTTTTGAGGTCCAGAACTAAATTTGATCAACGTTTTCTTCTATAGATTGTGCTTTTATTGTTACACTTAAGAAATCTTTGTGTAATCCAGGATCACAAAGATTTTAACTTATGTTTTCTTCTAGAGGTTTTATAAAATTTTAAGTTTTATATTTAGGTATATGTTCCATTTTGCATTAATTTTTGTATAAGGTGCAAGGAATATATCAAGTTTTTAGATGTATAGATATAGATATCTAGTTGTTGAAGCACCATTTATTAAAAAGATGATCCTTTCTCCACTGAATTGCCTTTGCACCTTTGTCATAAATCAATTGACCATATATATGTGGGTCTACTTCTGGACTCGCTATTCTGTTCCATTGCTCTACTTTCTCAATGTCATATCACACTGATGTGATTGTTGTAGCTTTATAATGACTGTTAAATGTAGGTAGGTCTTGTCTCCAAGTGTAACATTTTTTTTTCAAACTCTTCAGGTATTCTAGATCCTTTGCATTTTCGTATGAATTTTAAAATCAGCTTGTCAATTTCTACTTAAAGTTTGCTACGATTCTGTTGACTCTATAGAACTTTTTTGGGAGATTGACTTTTTTTTAGATAATATTTTAATGTGTTTTTGATGAAAGTTTACACAATAAATTAGGTTCTCATTTGAAAATTTCTGCACAAATTGTTTAATGATATTAGTTACATTTTTCACAATGTGTGAACCTTCTCTTTAATTGTGTTCTGGCTGTTCTGCTTCCAGTACTCTCATTTCCCTGACCCTTATCTTCTTATCTTTGCTTTAGAGTAATTGTTGCCTTTTTGGGAGATTGACATCTTAACAATATGGGGTCTTCTGACTCATGACACAGTATATCTCGCCATTTATCTACATTCAAAAAAATTATCTCAGCACAAAACAGTCAATGAATATTTATGGAAAGGATGAATGAATAAATAATAGTCATTCTCGTTTTGTTATTGGGAAGTTCTTAATATTGATTGGCTCCTACATAATGCTTTAAAATCAAGGAATAGAGTTATTTTCTTCCCGTCTCCCCATTAGTCCTACATTCTTAGCAAGAGACTTTGATTTTGAGATTCGATTTTGATTTTTTCTACAGCAGCATATAGAAAGTTGAACTTTTTCAAGAAAAGAGACTTTGAATGAGGTACTTTGAGGCAGGCAGCCTAAGAGATGATCTTTCTAGACCCCAGGGGATAATAACCAGAGATGCTTCCTGCTGTCATATAAATCATAATGTGAAGTGAGGTATCGACAGGAAGAGGTGAATAGAAAATGAACTAAGAAGGCAGAATTTCAGTCACTAATACACTATATCAGCTATGGAATAGGGAGAATTTGAAGAATCCCGAGGTTTCTGTTTTGGCCCACTGGATGGATAGTGGTGCTGTTAGGCAAGATAAAGGCACAGGAGCAGGAAGAAGAGAGAAGCAAGAGCTGGAGAAGTGCAAAAAAGATTTTGAAGGGAAGATGCTGAGTTGATTTTGTCTATGTTGAGTTTGTGGTGGCTGTGATATGTTGAGGTGCAGATCTCTAGGAAGCATTTAGATATAATTGGTCTGGTGCTCAGGAGATGAGTCTGGACTAGACTTATAGATTTGGGTTATTATCCTTCAGGTAGTAGTTGAAGTCCTAGGAGTAGCTGAAATCACCACGTAGTGTGTATAGAGTGAGAGAAGAAGGACAAAGACTGAACTTTCAGTTACAGTAACACTGTGGGACAGAAAGAGAAGAGGGACAAAAGAGCCAAGAGAACCAACAGAGTGATGTTGTAGAAGCCAAATGAAGAGGGTGTGGTCAATGATGTCAGAAGCCGTAGAGAAGACAAGAACTGAGACTGGAAACGAGTCCACTGATTTGTCAATTTGTGGTCACTGGTGACCAGTGACAGTCACAGCTTCAAGGGTGTCAGGCGGACAGAAGTTAGATGGCAGAGGGCTGGATAGAGAAGTGAGAAAGAGGCGAGATCTAGTTTGTGCTCTTTAAGGTGTAGTAATCCAGCTTGGTACAGTTATTCCAGGTGTGATCTGACCAGTGCAGTACAGTGGTACTACTAATACAGTTCTGCTTTTTTAGCAAGCACCTTGATAATATGTCCAAAGTACGTGAGACGAAGTCTTGCCATCTTGAAAGTTGACAAGCGTGATCAGAGCAGCTGAGCTTCAGGGTCTGTGGCAGCAGAGACAGCAGTTGAGTGAAAGACAGGAAGGCTAGAGGGAAGGACAAAGGGAGGACCTGAGGGGAGTGATGTAAGACAAGTCACTAAGACCTTTCAGACTACTGGGAGACTCTGGGGAGGGGAATGCTAATTTCTAGAATTTCAGCCAAAAGAGAGGGGCAGTACACAGTTCCATAATTGAGGTAGTTAAAAAGTAAAAAATAAAATGATGTCCCTATTTTGGAGTCACACTGATGAGGTCTGAGACATAAAGCCCTCTGCCCCCAACTACCCCACTCTTCAGATTGCTTGAGGGCATTGGGACCAATGGAAAGAAGATTCCAGTAACACTGGGACAGGCTCAAGAAAAGACTGTCATTGTTAGTTGACATCAAATCAGTTCAGACTCATAGTGACCCTATGGGCAACGGAACGAAATACTGCCTGGTCCTGCCCATCCTCACTGTTGCTGCTATGTTTGAGCCCATTGTTGCAGCTACTGTGTCAATCCATCTCATCGAGGGTCTTCCTCTTTTTTGCTGACCCTCTACTTTAGCAAGCATGACAACCTTTTCCAGTGATTGGTCCCTCCTGATAATATGTCCAAAGTACATGAGACAAAGTCTCATCATCCTCAATTCTGAGGAGCAGTCTGGCTGTACTTCTTCCAAGAAAGATTTGTTCATTCTTCTGGCAGTCCATGGTATATTCAATATTCTTCACCAACACCATAATTCAAAGGCATCAATTCTTTCTCTGTCTTCCTTATTCATTGTCCAGCTTTCTCATACATATGAGGCAACTGAAAATACCATGGCTTGGGTCAGACACATCTTAGTCCTCAAAGTGACATCTTTGCTTTTTAACACTTTAAAGAGGTCTTTTGCAGATTTGCCCAATGCAATACATCATTTGATTTCTTGGCTTCTGCTTCCATGGGCGTTGATAGTGGACCAAGGTAAAATGAAACCCTTGACAACTTCAGTCTTTCCTTGGTTTATCATGATGTTGCTTATTGGTCCAGTTGTGAGGATTTTTGTTTTCTTTATGTTGCAGTGTAATCTATACTGAAGGCTGTGGTCTTTGATCCTCATCAGTAAGTGCTTCAAGTCCTCTTCACTTTCAGTAAGCAAAGTTGTGTCATTTGCATATCACAGGTTGTTAATGAGTCTTCCTTCTAATTGAGATGTTGCATTCTTCTTCATATATTCCAGATTATTTGCTCAGCATACAGATTGAATAAGTATGGTGAAAGGATACAACTCTGACACACACCTTTCCTGATTTTAAACCACGCAGTATCCTCTTGCTCTTTGAAGTATTGCCTCTTGGTCTATGCACAGCTCCTCGTGAGCACAAATAAGTGTTCTGAAATTTGCATTCTTCACGAAGTTATCCATAATTTGTTATGAACCACATGGTCAAATACCTTTGCATAGTCAATAAAACACAGGTAAACATCTTTCTGGTAGTCTCTGCTTCCAGCCAAGATCCATCTGACATCAGCAATGATATCCTTTGTTCCACATCCTCTTCTGAATCTGGCTTGAATTTCTGGCAGTTCCCTGTGGATGTACTGCTGCAACCATTTTTGAATTATCTTCAACAAAATTTTACTTGCCTGTGATATTAATGACATTGTTTGATAATTTTCACTTTCTGTTGGGTCACCTTTCTTTGGAATGGGCACAAATATGGATCTCTTCCAGTCAGTTGGCCAGGTAGCTGTCTTCCAGATTTCTTGGCATAGACGAGTGAGCACCTACAGCGCTGCATGCATTTGTTGAAACATCTCAATTGGTATTCCATCAATTCCCAGAGCCTTGTTTTTTTGTCAATGCCTTCAGTGCAGCTTGCACTTCTTCCTTTGGTACCATTGGTTATTGATCATATTCTGTCTCCTGAAATGGTTGAATGTCAACCAGTTCTTTTTGGTATAGTGACTGTGTATTCCTTCCATCTTCTTTTGATGCTTCATGCATTGTTCAACATTTTGTCTATAGAATCCTTCAATATTGCAACTCCAGGCTTGAATTTTTTCTTCAACTCTTTCATCTTGAGAAATGCCAAGCATGTTCTTCCCTTTTGGTTTTCTAACTCCAGGTCTTTGCACATTTCATTATTATATTTTGTCTTCTTGAGCCACCCTTTGAAATTTTTTTATCTTTTCTTCCATTTGTTCTAGCTACCTTATGTTCAAGAGCAAACTTTGAAGTTTCTTTTGACATCCATTTTAGTCTTCTCTTTCTTTCCTATATTTTTAATGACCTTTTGCATTCTTCATGTTGATGTCTTGATGTCGTCACACAACTTGTCCGATCTTTCGTCGTTAGTGTTCAGTGCATCAAATCTGTTCTTGAGATGGTCTATAAATTCAGGTGTGATATATTCAGGGTTGTACTTTAGCTCTCATGGACTTGTTCTAATTTTCTTCAGCTTCAACTTAAACTTGCATTTGAGCAATTAATGGTCTTTTCCACACTGGACCTCTGCCATTATTCTGACTGATGATATTGAGCCTCTCTATTGTCTTTCTACAGATGTAGTGGATTTGATTCCTGTGTACTCCATCTAGCGAGGTTCACACGTATAGTCACAATTTACGTTGTTGAAGAAAAGTATTTCCAATAAATAGGTCCTTGGTCTTGCAAAATTCTGTCATGCAATCTCTGGTATCATTTTTATTACCAAGACTATATTTTCCAACTACTAATCCTTCTTTGTTTCCAACTTTCACATTCCAGTCACCAGTAATTATCAATGCATCTTGATTGCATGTCTGATCAATTTCAGACTGCAGAAATTGGTAAAAATCTTCAATTTCCTCATCTTTGGCACTGCTGGTTGGTGCATAAGTTTGAATAATAGTCATATTAACTGGTCTTCCTTGTAGGTGTATAGATATTGTTCTACCACTGAGTGTTGTACTTCAGGATAGATCTTGAGATGTTCTTTTTGACAATGATTGTGACATTTTTCCTCTTCACTTATCATTCCCTGCATAGTAGACAGGGGTCCTGGTGGCTCAGTGATTAAGAATTTGGCTGCTAATCAGAAGGTTGGCAGTTCAAATCCACCAGCCGCTCCTTGGAAAACATATGGGGCAGTTCTACTCTGCCCTACAGGGTCACTATGAGTCGGAACCGACTCAACGGCAATGGGTTGGTCGGTTGGTGCATAGTAGACCATATGATTGTATGGTTCAAAAAGGCCATTTTAGCTCACTAATGCCTAGGATATCAATCTTTATGTGTTTCTTTTCATATTTGATGACTTCTAAGTTGCCTAGATTCGTACTTCCCATATTTCACCTTCTGATTTTTTTTTTTATATTTTATTGTACTTCAGGTGAAGGCTTACAGAACAAATGGTTTCTCATGAAACAGTCGTACACATGTTGTTTTATGACATTGGTTAACAACCCCACAACATATCAACCCTCTAACTTCTCAACATTTTTTTTTTTTGGTGAAAATACACATAGCCAAAGATACACCGTTTCAAAAATTTCTACATACACAGTTCAGTGACATAGACTACCCTCTTCTGATTGTGCTGTTATTCTCACTTAAGATG
>NW_004444100.1:913546-935394 GCF_000243295.1 Trichechus manatus latirostris | reverse complement strand
GCCTACTGGAACCATCCTGTCCTGTTTTTGTAAATGTTTTGATATTGTCTGCTGTTTTCAGGGAATTCAGTAGTTATTTTTCTCATTTATTGAATGTGTATTTGTTTGTTTCATCCCTTTTCGGTTGTTTTGTCTCCTGGTGGATGCTCCGTGAGGCTGCTTTCTCGTACCCCCGTTTGCTGGTCTCCGATAAGAGTCCAAGATGGCGTATCCACACTGCGTTAGCTGGTAGGGGACCTCTGCATGAATCTGTCCTCGCTCTCCTTTCTCTGTCAGTTTTCTCACTCCATTTGGTGCTTGGCTGAGTTCTTTATCTCTTCATTTGAGGTTTTAGGGTTTCAGGATTATTGTATTCTCTGTTTGGTTTAGTTTTTCGGATCTTTGCGGTGGAGGGACGGCGTGGTGCTTCTGCCTAGAGCCCATTTTGCCGGAACTCCCTCACCTTCTGATTATTAATGGATGTTTGCAGCTGTTTCTTGTCGTTTTGAGTGGTGCCTCATCAGCAAATGAAGGTTCTGAAAGCTTTACTCTGTCTACATAGTCGACTCTCCTTTGAGGAGGCAACTCTTCCCCCAAAGGCATAGTGCCTGGGGTGGGGTGGTGGGCACAGAGGGGCACTTTCCCCTGGGCACAAGTCCAAGGAGGCACCAGACAAGGTACGGAATGACAATTCTGATGTGCCACATATATGAAAGATACCTGACTGAGGCAGCCAGACAAGAGGAAGGAAAGCGTTCCTTCTGATGCATGGCAGCTATCAATGTCTATTCATCTTGAAATTGAGGGGGGAGTTACAACTTAGAGATTGCCCCTGGGCGCTCATTACCCTCCCTATGCCCCTGTTTCCGGCAGTCGTATTTTGAGTGCCTTCCAACCCGAGAGGCTCATCTTTCCGCACTATATCACACAATGTTCCACTGCTATTCATAAGGTTTTCACTGGCCAGTTTTCTTAGAAGATCATCTCCAGGTCCTTCTTTCCAGTCTGGAAACTCCAGTGAAGCTTATCCACCATGGGTGACCCTGGGGGCATTTTAAATACCAGTGGCATAGCTTATAGCATCACAGCAACACACAAGCCATCATAGTATTATAAACTGACAGACGAGTGGTGGGCACCTTACATATATTGGTACTTTTTAACTTGTATCAACTAAGATCCTCTGATTTTCTTTTTAACATGAGCAGCAAGTCAGAGTCCTTCTATCCTGAATGTGTGGAATTTATTTTTTTTAAACCTAAATGCAGGTCTTTATATTCATGCATCTTGTTAGCTTATGTCAATTTTTGCAAATTCATTCCGAAAATTGATTTCATCACTATTCACTTTATAGTCCTGCCCAGCATGTTGCTTTTTGAACTTCTTAGACCTCTCCCTTAGAAACTGAAATGGAGGTCCCTGTTCCAACAATCCTTGCATGCGGAAAGCAAGAATTGATTTCAGTATTATTCCAGAAAAAAACAAAAAACAAAAAAGCCTTAAAACATTATTAGCTGAAATATAAACACTAACTAGAAACAAACTGATCAGGAGTTTTTCAAGACTATCTTTTCTTTTTTAGTTTTGTAAAAATATATATAACAGTATATGCCTATTCAATGTTTTTCACATGCACAATTTACTGACAGCAATTACAATAATCATGTTGTGCAACCACTACCAATATCCATTGCTAAATTTCCCATCACCATAAACAAAAAATCAATACCTGCCGATATCTTTTTGAAATAACAAATGACTGAAAAATCAAAAGCCATGTACTATTTAGAATAATGTCCTTGATTGACTCAAGATCTCAAATCCTCAAAACAAAAACTGTCATTATAGTGTAATTATCCAATGGGTGAATGCTTTTTAGAAAGGTTCTTGTTAAAAGGCTAGAAACAGACTTAAATTTGAAAAGCAAGACAATTTCTTGCCTGACCTCTCCATTAATTGAAATTTTACATTTTGCTCTATCTAGCATTTGGAGCATCTTTTTTACTTTTTAAGTACCATGAAATTGTGATCCCTGTGAGGTAGATAGGTTATTTCCATTTTGCTTGTGAGAAGACTGAGGTGCAGGGTGGTTAAGCAATGTTCACAAGGCATATAACTCACTTGTTCCGACTTCCCCGCAATGGTCTTCCCAGGGCCTTCCCAGAACTGTCATCAGATATCTTCATGCCCAGTTTAAAAAAATATGTTTTGTCCAGTTACTCAAGGAGTTAAACATAGGTAGGAGCAGAGAGAAACAGTTTTATATATAGCTTCAATTGTGTGAAGTTGGTGGTCATGAAACTGTGGGACTTAGAGCACTGGTTACAGCAAGGCAGAATGTGGGCAGAAGATGCTTCCTCCAGGTGGCTCAGGCAAGCTGTTCCGTGCAACGCCCTTGCTGTTTTGGCTTCTCTCTCAGCAGACGCAGGGACTGGTGACCCTATCAGCTCATTTTCTGTGCATGATGGAATCTGCACTCAGACTTGAGGAGGTGCTTGCCCATGTACCCCCTTTCCCCAGACTGCTGGGTGTGCTGCCAGAAAATGTTTACTTGGCGTGGCAGCCACAGTCTGAGAACCTGCAGCTTGTGTACATCAGAAGAGTGACCAAGATGCTTGGGTGTGTGCTGACTCATTTAAGAACAACTGATTTACAGAGCTGACAGGGCGTGGGTGTTAGAGTATGCTGTGGCTGATTTTCCAGCATGCTACCAAAAGAACAATGCATGGAAGCGGCAATGATGAAGTCAAAACTCAGTCACTGTCCTGTTGAGAATGTAACCAGTTACGTCCTTTCTGAATCTGTCTTTCAGAACACTCTAGCCATTAGCATCTGGATTCAGCAATATTTCAGAAATATTGAAACACAAATAGTGATATTTATTTAGCATTTATCATGTGTCAGGCATTTTTCTAAATGTTTTACATGCATTAAATGATCCTCTCCTCACAAGCACCTTCTGAAACAGGCACTATGATCACATTCATTTTGTAGTTGGGCCAGTTGAGACTTAGGGATAAGAAATAACTAGCCTGAGGATAGATACTAAGGTATACATGGTGGAGCATGATACTCAAACCCAGGTCTGAGTCAAGTCTATATTCTTAACCATGGGATGCTACCGAGAGTTTGGTGCCATTTAAATAGAAATAAATGGGCTGTGCTTCATGTCTAGCAAATACTGTTTCCACACCTATCCCTGTACACAAGTATAGGTAAAATAGAAGATGAAAGTTTGTCCACTTAATCTGAAAATGTACACTAAATCATGATTAAATTAGGAGTATGAAGAAGATACTATGATCTTTTTATATGTGACAGGTAGATAAGTCTCTTCTCCCTTTAATTCTTTCAGTTGGTTGATGCCTACTTAAGGATGGAACAAAGGATGCCTTTTGTTCCAGGGGGCAGGAGGCAGGTCCATGTGGGCTGCAGTGGCTGTACTGGGACTAGCTTCTGGTATGACCTAGGAATTTCTTGGTGCAGAGCCTATCCAAAATCCCTGGGGCCTTCCAGAGGGTGTTTAAGACAGAGAGAACTAAGGGTAAGTGAATCGCTCTGATGGTATAATTTATTATTTCAGCCATAACGTTTAATCATCTGTAGTCTTTTCTTGAAGACGGAAGGAATACACAGTCACTGTACCAAAAAGAATTGGTCAACATTCAACCATTTTAGGAGGTAGCATAGGATCAAAAACCAAGGGTATTAAACAAAGAAGTCCAAGATGCACTGAAGGCATTGGCAAAAAACAAGGCTCCAGGAATTGACAGAATACCAGCTGAGATGTTTCAACAAACAGAGGCAGCGCTAGAGGTCCTCACTTGTCTATGCCAAGAAATTTGGAAGACAGATACCTGGCCAACCCACTCTAAGAGATCCATATTTGTGCCCATTCCAAAGAAAGGTGATCCAACAGAATGTGGAAATTATTGAACAATATCATTAATATCACACATAAGTAAAATCCTGCTGAAGTTCATTCAAAAGTGATGGAAGCAGTACATCCACAGGGAACTGCCAGAAATTCAAGCTGGATTCAGAAGAGGACGTGGAACAAAGGATATCATTGCTGATGTCAGATGGATCTTGGCTGAAAGCAGAGACTACCAGAAAGATGTTTACCTGTGTTTTATTGACTATGCAAAGATATTTGACTGTGTGGATCATAACAAATTTTGGATAACATTGAGAAGAATGGGAATTCCAGAACACTTAATTGTACTCATGAGAAACCTGTACATAAACCAAGAGGCAGTCGTTCAAACAGAACAAGGGGCTACTGTGCGGTTAAAGTCAAGAAAGATGTGTGTCGGGGTTGTATCCATTCACCATACTTATTCAATCTGTATGCTAAGCATATAATCCAAGAAACTGGACTATATGAAGAAGCACCTGGCATCAGGATTGGAGGAAGACTCATTAACACCCTTCGATATGCAGATGACACAACCTTGCTTGCTAGAAATAGAGAGAACTTGAAGCACTTACTGATGAAGATCAAAGACCACAGCCTTCAGTATAGATTACACAGCAACATAAACAAAAATCCTCACAACTGGACCAATAAGCAAAATCATGATAAACCGAGAAAAGAGTGAAGTTGTCAAGGATTTCATTTTACTTGGATCCACTGTCAACGCCCATGGAAGCAGAGGTCAAGAAATCAAGACATATTGCATTGGGCAAGCCTGCTGCAAAAGAGCTCTTTAAAGTGTCAAAAAACAAAGATGTCACTTTGAGTACTAAGGTGTGCCTGACCCAAGCCATAGTGTTTCCAATTGCCTCATATGCATGTGAAAGCTGGACAACAAATAAGGAAGGCTGAAGAAGAATTGATGCTTTTGAATTATGGTGCTGGTGAAGAATATTGACTATAACATGGACTGCCAGAACAACAAACAAGTCTTTCTTGGAAGAAGTACAGTCAGAATGCTCCTTGGAAGCAAGAAGGGCAAGACTTCATTTCACATATTTTGGGCATGTTATCAGGAGGGACCAGTCCCTGGAAAAGGATGTCATGCTTGGTAAGGTGGAGGATTAGCAAAAAAGAGGAAGACCCTGGACGAGATGGACTGACACAGTGGCTGCAACAATGGGCTCAAACATAGCAACCACTGCGAGAATGGTGCAGGACCAGGCAGTGTTTCGTTCTGTTGTCCATATGGTCACTATGAGTCTGAACCGATTGGACGTCAACTAACAATGGCAGTCTTTTATTGAGTCTGTCCCCGTGTTACTGGAATCTTCTTTCCATGGGCCCCGATGTCCTCAAGCAATCTGAAGGGTGGTGTAGTTGGGGGCAGAGGGCTTTATATCTCAGACCTCATCGGTGCAACTCCAAAATAGGGACATCGCTTTATTTTTTAACTGCCTAATTAAAAATTATGAAACTGTGCACTGCCCCTCTCTTTTGGCCCAAATTCTAGAAATTAATATCCCCTCCCCATAGAGTTTTCAATCTGCCAGTAGTCAGAGAGCTCTTAGTGACCTGTCTCATGTCACTCCCTTCAGGTTCTCCCTTTGTCCTTCTCTCTAGCCTTCCTGTCCTTCACTCAACTGCTGCCTCTGCTACCACGGACCCTGAGGCTCAGCTGCTCTGATCACCCTTGTCATCTCTCAGGGACCATCCCTGCACCTCCTGTTGACCTTAGGGAATGGGCCACTCACTGCACTCCCATGTGCCCTCCTGTCTGAACTGTGGGGCAGGCCCTTCCAGAAGTCTCTATAACACAACTGAGGCCAAAAGCATAAGTAGTAACATTTAAATCAGTGTTCTTCTAACTGTGGCTTTTCTTAGAGCCCTCAAATTCACTTGGCTCCAAGCTGGCCTCCATCTAGCAGATACTAGCTCCTCCCCTATCACCCCGCTTACAGGAAGGCTCCAAGCATCTCCAAACCTCGGAAACCCTGCAAAATTACCCCAGACCTGAGACAGGAAACAGATTTCCCTGCATTCAGGTCTAAAGTCCACCATCTCAACCTCATTTTCTGTACTGGAATTACTGTCTTTCCACAATGACTGACTATGAGTGTCCATTTCCTTAAGGAAAAACTGTACCCCTACTTGCAGGGGTGTATGCTTAACCTCCAGCTCCCCCCAGATCATCAGAACTCCTGAATCAGACAAACTGCTTCCCAGCCTCTGGGTTCTTGATCTTAAATAAAGCTTTTGGTAGGTTTCTGCACGTCAGTCTGGGTTGCGTTGCACCAAACCCAGTGGGCATCCATTTCATAATAGGCATGGCATGAAGGGAGGTTCACACCTGTATTCCTCTTGGAGGTCTTTTTCTCCCAACTTCCAAGCCCCTACAAAGAACTCACACATCAGCATGGCCTGTTTTGCAAGAAGGCCCAAATACGATGTAGGTTCACTAGAGCAGACAAAATGCTTACTGGGAAAGGCCCATTTCTCTCTATCTGAAATATGGTTAACAGGAATAAAGATTTGTAAAAAGACACTCCCTACTGACTTTATTATATAGCCTACAGTGTTCTGTTCTGAATGCTAGGTTACCTGCAGCGGTGACTGGCACACAGGAGGTACTCAGTAAACACTGGAAGAATAAAATAGCATCAACATAGGGCTGTTTCACTGCATTCTAGTCTTCCCCAAGAATGATGGGTGGAAGTTTGCTTTCTATTTGCCTAACAGCAAAGACCACTCAAGGTTTTTTTTTTTGTTTTTTTTTTTTTAATCCTTTTTTTTTCCCCCTAGAACAAAGAGACTGCCTGTCCCAGATAAATTCAAATCTCTAGTCTGGAAGACAGAAGCAACCTACTCATTTTAAAATGGCTAATCCCTCTATTTATTTAAGACATCAGCATTTACTAATTTTTTTTTTTATTATTTACTGTAGTTAAAATAGAAAGAATACTGGATATAGAATCATGAGACCTGGATTTGAATCCTGCTTCTGTGCCGCATTAGCTTTGTGGTGCTGGACAAGTTACAATCTCCCTGAGGTTCAGCTCGTCATCATAAAATGGGAACAATAACAACATGAGTGCCAAATAAAAACAAGCATACAGTATTATTTGGGAAGAATAAAGTGCTATGAAGATGCAAATTTGAGCTCTGCATTCTTATTCCAAAACCCATCTATTAATTTGTTGTACTGTAGTAGCTTGCATGTTGCTGTGATGCTGGAAGCTATGCCATCGATATTTCAAATACCAGCAGTGTCACCCATGGTGAACAGGTTACAGAGGAGCTTCCAGACTAGGACATACTAGAAGAAAGGCCTAGTGATCTGCTTTCAGAAATCAACTGGTGAAAACCCTATGGATCAACAGAATATTGTTCCGTATAGTGCTGGAAGATGAGTCCCCTAGGTTGGAAGTTGCTCAAAATATGCAGTGGCTGCAATAATGCACTGGAGCTTACCAACAATCATGAAGATAGTGTAGGACCAGGAAATAATTCATTCTGTTGTACTTGGGGTCACCACAAGTTGGATTCAAGGCGATGGGGGGGTCACCACGAGTTGGATTCAAGGTGATGGCACCTGACAACAAATTGTTATTATTACCATTATTACTCAAGCTTCCACCCATTTCAGCGTCCCAAACTTTGTTACATTTTGAGAAAATTGCTCAAGGAAGAATTTAATGAAAGAATAACAATCTCTATTTCCACTAACTTCCACGCCTTGTGCATTCTTCATCTCTAAAAAGTTTGCAAAGGCAGTTGATATTCCTTTACTTCAATCGTTTGTTCTATATTCATTGAACAACTATTTACTGAGCAGCTACTGTGAACCAGATAGTATTCTAGGTGCTGGGGAAAATGTGAAGATAACAGAAACTGTTCCTGAACTCATGGAGCTCGGAAGACAGACTTAACCACATAATTACATAATTTGTGAACTAGCTGCAATTGACGTAAGTGCTGAAAGAAGAGAACTGACGCCAGCCACTGCCTCTCCCTCATTTCTGGCCTGGCCAGTGCCCTGTGGAAGGTGTTCTCAGTCTTTTTCTCTTACGTGTTCCCACTGTCAGCTCCTTGTGTTAGAGGCTCTCAAGAACTTCCCCGAGTGTCAGTCCCATCAGTGGGTTGCTGGTGTTTGTCATCATTTAAAATGGCTTCCAGATTCTTTGGAACTTGGACAATTATTGTTTCCTATTCTTTTTTTTTTAACTAATTAATTTTTTAAATTATACTTTAGATGAAGTTTTACAGAACAAACTAGCTTCTCATTAAACAGTTGTTTTATGACATTGGTTAACAACCCCATGACATGTCAGTACTCTCCCTTCTTGAACTTGGGTTCCCTATTATCAGGTTTCCTGTCCTTCTAGTACTTGCCCCTGGGCTGGTATGTCCCTTTAGTTTTGTTTTGTCCTATGGGTCTGTCTAATCTTTGGCTAAAAGGTGATCCTCTGGAGTGACTTCATTACTGGGCTAAAAGTGTCTCCGGGGGCCATACTCTTGGTGTTTCTCCAGTCTCTGTCAGGCCAGTAAGTCTGGTCTTTTTTTGAGTTAGAATTTTGTTATGTACTTTTCTCCAGCTCTGTCTGGGACCCTCTATTGTGATCCCTGTCAGAGTAGTCAGTGGTGGTAGCCGGGCACCATCTAGTTGTACTAGACTCAGTCTAGTGGAAGCCGTAGTAATTGTGGTCTGTTAGTCCTTTGGACTAATCTTTCCCTTGTGTCTTTAGTTTTCTTTATTCTCCCTTGCTCCTGGAAGGGTGAGACCAGTGGAATATCTTAGATGGCTACTCACAGGCTTTTAAGTCCCCAGACGCTACTCACCGAAGTAAAAAGTAGAACATTTTCTTTATAAACTATGTTATGCCAATTAAGCTAGATGTTCCCTGAGACCATGGTCCCTAGAGCCCTTAGGCCAGTAATTCGGTCCCTCAGGGAGTTTGGATTTGTCCATGGAGCTTCCATGACCTTACTCAGAACAAGTTGTGCTGGCTTCCCCAGTATTGTGTACTGTCTTACCCTTCACCAAAGTTACCACTTACCTATTGTCTATTTAGTGTTTTTCCACCCCTACCACTTCCCTCCCTCGTATCCATCAAAGATTGTTTCTTTTTGTGTATAAACCATATCATGAGTTTTTATAGTAGTGGTCTCATACAATATTTGCCCTTTTGTGACTGAATTATTTCATTCAGCATTATGCCCTCCAGGTTCATCCATGCTGTGAGATGCTTTGAAGATTCATCATTGTTCTTTATTGTTGCATACTACTTCATTGTGTGTATGTACCATAGTTTGTTTATCCATTCATCTGTTGATGGGCATCTAGGTTGTTTCCATCCTTTTGCTATTGTGAACAATGCTGCAGTAAATACAGGTGTGTATATGTCTATTCGTGTGACAACTCTTATTTCTGTAGGATATATTCCTAGGAGTGGGATTGCTGGATCATATGGTGTTTCTATTTCTAGCTTTCTAAGGAAGCACCATATCGTTTTTGAAAATGGTTGTACCATTTTGCATTCCTACCAGCAGTGCATAAGAGTTCCAATCTCCCCAAAGCCTCTCCAACATTTGTTATTTTCTTTTTTTCATTTGTTTCAGCAACGCTTGGGTGAGATGCTGTCTCATCATGGTTTTAATTTGCATTTCTCTAATGGCTAGTGATCGCAAACATTTCCTCATGTGTCTGTTAGCCACTTGAATATCTTCTTTGGTGAAGTGTCTGTTCACTTCCTTTGCCCATTTTTTAATTGGATTATTTGTCTTTTTTGTTGTGGAGGTATTGGATTTTCTTGCAGATTTTAGAGATTAGACTTTTGTCAGATTCGTAATAGTCAAAAATTTTTTCCCAGTCTGTAGGTTCTCTTTTTACTCTTTTGATGAAGTCTTGTGATGAGCATAAGTGTTTCATTTTTAGAAGATCCCGGTTATCTAATTTATCTTCTGGAGTTTGTATGTTGTTAGGTATGGTTTGTATCCTGTTAATGCCGTGTATTAGGGCCTCTAGCATTGATCCTATTTTTTCTTCTATGATCTTTATAGTATTTGGTTTTATATTTAGGTCTTTGATCCATTTTGAGTTAGTTTTTGTGTGTGGTGTGAGGTATGGGTCCTGTTTCATTTTTTTGCAGATGGACATCCAACTTTGCCAGCACCATTTGTTAAAAAGACTGTCTTTTCCCCATGTGATGGACTTTGGGCCCTTGTCAAAGATCAGGTGACCGTAGGTGGCTGGATTTACATCTGGGTTCTCAATTCTGTTCCACTGGTCAATATATCTGTCATTGTACCAGTACCAGGCTGTTTTGATTACCATAGCTGTACAGTAGGTTCTGAGGTCAGGTAGTGTGAGTCCTCCTACTTTATTCTTCTTCTTCAATAGTGCTTTACTTATCCAGGCCTCTTCCCTTTCCATATAAAGTTAATGATTACTTTTTCCATCTCTTTAAAGAATGTTGTTGATATTTGAATCCCAATTGCATTATATTTGTAAATTGCTTTGGGTAGAATTATCATTTTCACACTGTTGAGTCTACCTATCCATGAGAATGGTGTGTTTTTCCATTTATGTAGATCTCTTTTGGTTTCTTGCAGTAGTGTTTTGTAGTTTTCTTTGTATAGGTCTTTCACATCCCTAGATTTATTCCTAAGTATTTTATTTCTTAGGGGCCATCATAAATCATGTTGTTTCCCTGATTTCCTTTTCATCATTCTCTTTATTGCTGTATAGAATCCAACTGATTTTTGAATGTTTATCTTGTATCATGCTACTCTGCTGAATCTTTCTATTAATTCCAGTAGTTTTCTCATAGAGTCTTTTGGGTTTTCTATATTTAGTATCATATCATCTGTAAAAAGGGACAATTTTACTTCTTGGATTCACTTTATTTCCTTTTCTTGCCTTATTACTCTAGCTTGGACTTCCAGCACAATGTTAAATAGGAGTGGTGATAAAGGACATCCTTCTCTTGTTCCTGTTCTCAAGAGGAATGTTTTCAGCCTCTCTCCATTAAGAATGATGTTGGCTGTTGGTTTTTTATAGATGCCCTTTATTATGTTGAGGAATTTCCCTTCTATACATATTATATTCAGAGTTTTTGAGGAATGGGTGTTGGATTTTGTCTAATGCCTTTTCTGCATTCATTGAGATGATCATGTGATTCTTTTATTTGATTTATGTGGTGGATTACATTGATTGATTTCCTAATGTTGAACCATCCTTGCATACCTGGTATGAATCCTACTTGGTTGTGGTGTATTATTTTTTGATATGATGCTGAATTCTGTTGGCTAGATGTTGTTGAGAATTTTTGCATCGATATTCCTGAGTGATATTGGTCTATAACTTTCTTTTTTGTGTGTTTTTGCCTGGTTTTGGTATCAGGGTTATGCTGGCTTCATAGAATGAGTTCAGAAGTTATTGCTTCCTCTTCTATGTTCTGAAATAGTTTGAGTAGTACCAGTGTAAGCTTTTCTCTGAATATTTGGTAGAATTCTCCAGTGAAGCCATCTGGGCCAGAGCATTTTTTTTGACTGAGAGTTTTTTTTATTACCTTTTCAATCTCTTCTCTTGTTATGAGTCTGTTCAGATTTTCAACATCAATTCATGATAGTTTGGGGTAGGTACTGTGTTTCTTATAAATATGTCCGCTTCCTCTACATTTTCGAGTTTGTTGGAGGATAGTTTTTCATAATACTCTGTTATGATCCTTTTTATCTCTGTTAGGTCTATTGTAATCACCTCCATTTCATTTTTTATTTGAGTTATCTGTGTCCTCTCCTGTTTTTCTGTTGTCAGTTTGGCTAGTTGTTTGTCAATTTTGCTGATTCTTTCAAAGAACAAACTTTTGGTTTTGTTGATTCTTTGTATTGTTTTTCTATTCTCTATTTCATTTATTTCTGCTCTGATCTTAATTATTTCCCTTCTTCTGCTGGCTGTAGGCTTCCTTTGCTGTTCTCTTTCTATTTGTTCGAGTTCTGTAGCTAATGTTCTGATTTTGTCCCTTTCTTCTTTTTTGATGTGTGCATCTATTGGTATAACTTGACCTCTGAGCACTGCCTTTGCTGTGTCCCAAAGGTTTTTGCTATGATGTGTTTTTGTTCTCATTTGATTCTAGGAATTTTTTGATTCCATCTTTGATTTCTTCTATTGCCCGGTGGTATTTAAGTAGGGTGTTATTTAGTTTCCATGTAATTGATTTTTTTTCCTTACTCTTCTTGTTAATTTCTACTTTGATGGCATCGTGATCAAAGAAGATACTTTGTATTATCTTAGTGTTTTGCATTTTGTTAAGGGTTTCTTTGTGGCCTAAGATGTGGTCTATTCTGGAGAACATTCCATGTGAGTTGGAAAAGAATGTGTACTTTTCAGCTGTTTGATGGAGTGTTCTATATATGTGTATGAATTCTAGTTGGCTGATTGTGGCCTTTAGATCTTCTATATCTTCACCGAGTTTCTTTCTAGATGTTCTGTCCTTTACTGAGAGTGGCGTGTTGGTCTCCTACTATTACAGTGGAATTGTCAATTTCTCTTTTCAGTGCTGTTAGAGTTTGTTTGATGTATTTTGGAGGCCTGTCATTGGATGTGTAGATGTTTATTAGGGGTATGTCTTCATGATGGATCATCCCTTTAATCATTATATAGTGCCCTTCTTTGTCTTTTATGGTGGATTTTTGTTTTAAAGTCTATTTTATCTGAGATTAGTATTGCCACTCCCACTCTTTTTCTGGTGGCTGTTTGCTTGATATATTTTTTGCCATCCTTTGATTTTTAATAAATTTATGTCTTTGTTTCTAAGGTGTGTCTCTTACAGACAACATATTGATGGATCCTGTTTTTTTAATCTATTCTGTCACTCTCTGTCTCTTTATGGGTGCATTTAGGCCATTTACATTCAGTGTAATTATTGACAGCTGTGAGTTTATTGTTGTCTTGTAGTGCCTTTTATTGTGATGCTGATGATTTCTTCGTTTCTGTTACTTTCCTGTGCTGAATTCTTTTTGTTTGTGGATTTTTTTTTCATTTCTTTTGTTTTTTTAGGTTTTGTTTTTGCTGAGGCTTTATGTTTTTCTTCTTTACTTTGATGAATAGATTTATTAACTTTCTTTGTGGTTACCTTGAAATTTACCCTTATATTCCTAGGTTTGAACCAGTCTTTTATTACTTGGTATCACTTTACCTTCCTCTCCATTACAAAGTTCTATAGCTACACCATTTCTTCCCTCTTTTATTGTTTTGATGTTGTTGTCATTTATAGATTAACCTCTCTGGTTCCCTGTTGTAAATCTTTTGGTTTTGAATAGTCCTTGAGAGTTCATTTCCTAGGTTGGTACCTGGCTGGTATGATCTTGTGTCCTAGATTCAGGCTGTGGTCTGCTGTTGTTCGTTCTTAAACTGAAGGACTCCCTTTAATAATCTGGTTAGTTTGGTTTGGTTTTTACATATTCTCTTAATTTCTGTTAATCTAGAAATGTCCTGATTTCACCATCATATTTAAACCAGATTTTTGTGGGATGTATTATTCTTGCTTGGCAATTTTTTTCTTTCAAGGTTTTATATGTGTCTTCCCATTGCCTTCTTGCCTGCACGGTTTCTGCTGAGTAATCAGAGCTTAGTCTTATTGTTTCCCCTCTGTATGTGACTTTTTGGTTTTCTCGAGCGGCTCTCAGGAGTCTCTCTTTGTCTTTGGTTTTAGCGAGTGTGATTATGGTATGCCTTGGTGATTTTCTTTGGGGACCTATCCTATATAGGGTTTGTTGAGCTTCTTGGATGGTCAGCTTTTTGTCTTTCATTGTATCAGAGAAGTTTTCTGTCAGCAATTCTTCAATGATCCTCTCTGTGTTTTCCATTTTCTCTCCCTGTTCTGGAACTCAGGTAACTCACATATTTTTACTTTTGATTGTATTCCACATAACTCTCAGGGTTTCTTCATTTTTCTTTGTTCCTTTTTCTGATTTTTCTGCAAACGATGTTGTATCCAAGTGTTTGTCTTCAATTTTGCTAATCCTGTTTTCCATTGTTTCAAACCTGTTCCTCAGCCCTTTTTTGACACAGTCCATTTTTGAAACCTTGTTGTTTATCTTTTGGATGCCTAATTATTGTTTTTATATGATTTCTAGTTGTGAAATTATTTTAACATTTTGTTCCTGTATTATTTTCCTGAATTCTTCCAGTTTTTAAATGTGTGTATTTTCCATGAATTTGTCTGCCTTTTCCATGAATTTGTCTATTTTTTCCTCATTTTTGTCTGCTTTTTTCTTCAACTCTTGGATAGCTCAGAATATTACCAATTTGAATTCCCTATCAGGTAGTTCTAGTGACTTTTCTTCTACTGGAAAGTCATGTGATGTTTTATTTTGGATGCCTACTGGAACCATCCTGTCCTGTTTTTTATATGTTTTGATATTGTCTGCTGTCTTCAGGACATTCAGTAATTATTTTCTTCATTTTTTGACTGCAGATTTGTTTGTTTCCTACTGCTTTTTTGTTTTATTTGGTTATCTGAGCAGGTGGGCTGTGCTTTCTTTTTTGTTTGTTCATCTGTAGATGTGATATTTTTCACCTCCTTGTCCAATTAGCATGGCAAGTAGCTCAGCTATGGTGCAGCAGGGCAAGTCGAGCTGAAGGGGAGGGCCTGGGATAGGTTGTTTGTGGTACATACTGGGGCCGACAAGGTCAGCCAGGGCTCAGTTCAGGGCCAGTTCCAGTAGGCCATGCATGTGCTGCTCGAGAGTGCAATAATCAGCACATGCTGCAGATAGGCAGGAGGGAGGGGAAGGGGGAGGTTGTGATGTGTGGAGCTAGGTTGGTTATGGAAAAGAAGAGACAAAGGAGAGAGAAACAGGGGCAAAAAAAAAAAAAAGAGGGAGCCTGCCATTGTGAGGAGTGAGGAGACAAGAAACTGAGAAATGAAGAAGAAGAAAAAGAGGGGAAAAAAAGCCCCCCTCACCCCAATCGCACTGGTGCAGCTTCACTGAGTGGGGAAGTGGCTCCGAAACCACTCAGTATAGCCCAGCTAGAAGGTGTGGAGATGATACACAGTGCCGGGTATTCAGGAGACAGGAAAAGAAGGTAAGTAGAGAGAGGAGAAACTGAGAAATGAAGAAAAATAAAAAGGAAAAAAGAAGGAGAAAATAAACAAACAATAAAAAGCCCCCAGGGATTCCACCAGTGTGGTGGTGTGGACCAGGGAAGCCGTTCCCCAGCTGAGCAGTGCTTCACAGCCTGTCAAGAAGAAGCAACGATGGCATACGGAGTCAGGTGTTACAGAGAAAGGAGGGGGAGGAGCTCAGAGGCAGGGAAGAAACTAAAAGAGGCCAAAGAAGACAATACCATCAACAAAGAAATGGCAGTGAAGAAGCCAGCTGCTGTGGGTGGGGTGAATCAGCTTGGCATGGAACCTTTGCCTCTTGTGCCATGGTTGTGGCTGGATGGGAAGCGGTGGATTGGCCCGCTGGGAAGCTGGGAATTGACATACTGCTAAGCCCCAAATCAGCCTGCTGGGAAGCAGTGAATTGGCCCCCCAGGAAGCCATGGATCAGCCAGCTGGGAAGCCACGAATGCTGAGTGGGGGTGGGGAGGCAGGATGGGGGTGGGTGTCTCACTTGTTACTGGGTGCTCTGTTTCCTTGTGGGAGCTCCATGAATCTGCTTTCCCGTACTCTCTGTACACTGATCTCCAACAGGGGTCCAAGATGGTGGATCTGTGCTGCATTAGCTGATAGGGGACCTCCGCTTGTAACTCTCCTCGCTCTCTGTTCTCTATCAGTTTCTTATTCCATTTGGTGCTTGGTTGAGTTCTTTATCTCTTCATTTGACTCTTAGGGTTCCAGGACTGACCTTTGTCTCTGTTGCACTTAGTTTTTTGGGTCTTTGCTGTGGAGGGATGGCGTGGTGCTTCTGTCTATAGTGCCATGTTCTATATGTTCTGCTCAAAACAAACTTTTTCCTGGACCTTCCAGCAGCATCTATGAGACTGCAAACATGTTTAAGGAACCTGCTTCAAGTCCTCTTCAGTTGCCTTGGAGATGTCTGATGGGTAACTGTCTGTGGTGTCTAGGGATAGGGCTCAGGGCCCTGGCCTCTTTCTTGGCTGAGGGTAAGCAGTCAGATTCTCAGAGGTCAGTAGTCCTAGGACTCATCTCTCAAGCTCTAACATGACCCAGGGTTATGACATGTTTTATTGGCGCACATGTAGAAATGCATTAATGCCAGTTAGGGATGATGTGGTTGGTGGGGGGCTGGAAAGAGCACCGCACAGGTAGTCAGGAGGCCTGGACTTGTCACCAACAAGCTCTATGCCGTTGAGCAAAACTTTACTTCTTTGGTTCTCAGTGACTCCTGTAAAATGCATATACATATAGATTTTGCCATTTAATCAATGTTTACTAACTTGTATGAAGGAATTGGGCTAGACATTTATACATATACACATATTTTTGATAATCTAAATTAATTGGACCTTGGATTTTTTATTCTTGGATTATACATTGTTTAGTGACTGGAACAGCAAAGTCACATATGCGTCTCATGGTGCGTAAGCAAGTCTTGCAACCATTGATTATTAAATGAACAATCAGACAATCATAGAATCATTTGAATTTTTCTTATCCAAGCTTTTGCATATCATGATAGAGCCATAAGTATCTTCCAAATATTCTAAGCCTGCTTTGTCTTTAAAGAATCCACAGTGACATAAATCTCTGGGCAGAAATGCTAAATTTTGCTCAAGAGAATTTAATTAGTAAAATGATAACATAATCCCATATATATATATGTATATACATATATGTATATACATATATATATATATATAATTTTTTTAATGCTGGGATAATCCCTTTGCTATTGTTTTCTACTTTTTCAAAGGTTGGTAGGGATCAAGAAGCCCATTTGTAAGCAAAATTTCATAGCTGACTTTAAAAATCAGTGAAGAAAACATTTACCCTTTGATCTCCTGCATTCTTTTCTCTTTCTCTAGCTCAGTAAGTTTCATTTTAGTGAAGGAGAAGCAGGAAGAGAGAAGATGTCGCCTGACTAATAGAACTTTTGGAACTCCAAGGTGCTATAGAAAAGAATTTGCCTCCAATTGCATGGGCTTTTCAAGTAGACCACAGGTAAAATTTATGTGCTTTGAGTTTGTCATTATACAAAAAAGCTTCATAGTTTGCATAAGAATATTTGTTGGGAAGGATAATTACAATAAACATACACTTTCTTTTTCTAAATAATGTATGGTTAGCTTATTCAGAAGGAGAGAGATAATGAATGAAAAGATGAATGCATATATTTTTTAATATAGTGTTTGCTCTGCTTTCCTTCCCCGCCCTCCAGATTTTCTTCACTTGTGAGTTTTACTTTGAGCGTACTTTGTTTTCTTTTCTAAATCTTGATTTGTGATGTAAATATTAATCCCGTAACAACAAAGGAGAACTTTTCTCAGCTTTATTGTTAGATATTTTTATAGCCTGGGTTTTAAGTTTATCAAAGAATAAACTCAGAACTTTAAGAATCATTTTTGGTAAAAGTTAATTTTTGGATATGTGAAAAGTTTGATCAACCAAGTAAGTCTATTGAATGGCTAATGGTGGAAGCCAGCCCATTTCAGATGATCACAGATTCTGAGACTATACTTGTTATTTGTGTACACATGCCTGTTTTCTCCCTCAGAATGGGAGTATTAAATTGCCGACATAATTCTAATCTCATATCAGGCGACGAAGTACAGAGGAAGAACTGATTCAGAGCTTGCTTTCTGAGTCAGACAATCAAACAGAAAACCTCCAGAAAACCTCCTACCCACCCCAATGCATCACAGTTCTTACTGCTGTATTATTACAAAGCCTTAACACCCACACTACATTTTCATGTGTATACAAACCTGAAGTTATCAGTTTTGGGGTGGTTTTCAATGTGCAAACCTCTTAACCCCTTTTCCTTTTAAGAGCTCTGGACAAACCAGTCCATTTATGATGCAATATTACAAACAAACAAAACAAATCTATTGCTGTCAATTCCGACTCATGGTAACCCCATTTATTATAGAGTAGAACTGCTTGCTCCCTAAGATTTTCTTGGATATAATCTTTACAGAAGAAGATGGTCAGGCCTTTCTGTCATGGCACTGCTGGGTGGGTTCGAACTGCCAACCTTCAGGTTAATGGGCAACCGCAAACTGTGTCATCCAGGGACAAAAGAAATATTCTCTCACTTTCATTGTGAGACTTTTATAACGGTTTTCCTCATTGGCATGCACTTTGTTTACTATCCTCCATAATTCTCTCTTAACTGTTTTTTTTTTTTTTAAGTTTTTTGCAAGTTTTCTCTGGTTGATACCTTTTCATGGCATATCTCATCTAATACACGAACTCTGAGGAGATTTTCCAGCACAGAGACTGCATTTCATTCAGAGCCACATTTGCCAGAGGGAAGACCCAGTCGGAACTCTCACTTTCTGATTGTCACATTGTTGCTGAAACGATTTCAAGTCCTTCCAATGATAATATTTTCCCCTTTCATCCAACTCAGTTTACTTCTCTCCTCCACTATTCTCTACTTCTTTTTCACCAACTTTCTCCTTCCCTTTAGCTGCCTCCATATCAGAAGCAATTGAGGAACACCTAGTTCCTTCCCTGAGTTAGGATCCTGAAGTGAATGCTTGATTAGATTTTTAAGCCAGCTGTAATATATTCATATTTCATTTCAATCTGGCTAGTTTTGGACTCTCTTTGGGAATGAACTTCCAGGCAATGAATAAATATTTATGAGGAAATACTGTATGCCAGGCACTGTTCCAGGGACACACAGGGAACCACACCAACAAAGTCACATATCCTCCTGGGCCTGGGAGAGGGAGCCAGATAGTAAACAAGTAAACAAGTGGGTGTGTAAAAGTGTCATGTCATGGGAGGTAGGAAGAACAATCACACAGGATTAGTTATTACAGAGGAGAGAGAGTGGAGACAAGGTTTATCTGAGGAGGTGACATTTGAGCAGAGGCTGAATCGAACAGGAAAGAGCCATTTAAATATCTAGGGGAGGAGTGTTCCAGTATACGGAAGAGCAAATGCAAAGTCTCTGAGTAGGGGTGTGCTGAGAGTGTGAGAGAAACAGCAAAGAGGCCAGTGTGCCTGTAGGGAAATGAGGGGAACGTGAAAGGAAATTGGGCTGTAGAAATAATCTGGGGCCAGATCCTGCTCTTGAAAAACATTTTAATTGGGAAAGCAAAGCAGTTGTAGAAAAACACAAAATGAAACAATGCCCACTACACTGCAGTACATAGTCCAGGACAAAATAAAATAGCACAAGAGTGTTACTGGATATCTGAAAAAAGAAAGATTACTGTGGCCTGGGCATAAGCAAGGAAGGCTTCCTGGGAGAGGATGGCATTGAGCTATTTTTAGTCATTCATTTACTTAGCTGTATTTGTTGAGTGAGCCTGGGTGGTGCAAGAGGTTTGCCATAGGCTGCTAACCTAAAGGTTGGCAGTCAGAACACACCTCATGGTTCTATGGAAGAAAAGTCCTGGCAATCTGCTTCCAAAAAAGATTACAGCCAAGAAAACCCTACGGAGCAGTTCTATTCTGTCACAAAAGGGGTCACCATGAGTTGGGGGCCAACTCCACAGGAGCTAACAACAACATATGTTGAATGGGAGCAGTGGTGGTTCAGTGGTAGAACTCTCACCTTCCATTCAGCAGACCCAGGTTCGATTCCCAGTTAATGCACCTCATGGGCAGCCACCACCCGTCTATCAGTGGAGGCTTCCATGCTACTATGATGTTGAACAGGCTACAGTAGAGCTTCCAGACTAAAACAGACTAGGAAGAAAGGCCTGGAGATCTATGTCTGAAAAATCAGCTAGTGAAGACCCTATGGATCACAATGATCTGTTGTGCATTCCCAACTGATTATGGGGATGGTGCAGGACAGGACATTTTATTCTGCTGTACATGAGTCACCATGAGTTGGGACTGACTCAACATTTGTTGAGTGCCAAATAGGTGCCAGGCTCTGTAGTAGGTGGTAGAGATACAAACCAAAAAAACCCAAACCCGTTGCCATCAAGTCGATTTGGGCCCATAGCGACCCTAGAGGACAGCGTGGAATTGCCCCACAGGGTTTCCAAGGAGTGGGTGGTGGATTTGAACTGCTGAACTTTTGGTTGGTTAGCAGCCGTATCACTTAACCACTGTGCCACCAATCCCTGCCCCCATGAACCCCACTTCTCTGGGGAGACAAAGATAGAGCAAAGAATTACACAAATAAATATATAATTACAAACTGTGAAAAATGCTCTAAAAGTACAGTGTAGTGCAGTGTGCTGGAAGAGACTGTGGCAGGGACCTTATGTGGGCGGGGGATGGTGGGCAGGGAAGGTACTGCAGAGGGAGTGACTGGAGTGAGAACAGGCCAAGCAGAGGGGATGAAGAGCCGCCTAGGTAGCGGCAGCAGCCTGTGGGGAGGTCCTAGGTGGGCCAGGCCGGTTGGAGAGACTGAAATGCAGCCCGTGTGGCTGAGCATAGTGAGGGCGTTTTGGGGAGGTGGGAAGGAGTTTCTCAAAATGGGGCTGCAGCCAGGTCATGCGGGCATTGGATTTTGAACTTTATCTTAAAAATACAGACAAACAGCTAAAGCTTTTAAGCAGGAGAGCGCCATGATCAAATTGATGGTTTAAGATGTTCACGCTCCCAGCTGTGTAGGGAAAAGGGTTGGAAGAGGGCAAAAGAGGACTAGTTAAGAAGCTGTTGTAGAAGTCCGGGCGAGGATGATGCTGGCCTAGATCAGGGTGGTGACAGTGGGGATCAAGAAGAGGGACAGGGTATTTTTGAAGTATATTTACCAGGTAGATCTCAGGTAACATGCAGAATTTTGATTTATCTGTGCTGTGGAAAAGTTAGAAATGCAAAGAAAGCAAAGTCCCAACTTACTAAAATTCTAACAATGACAGCAAAATAAAACAGGCAATCTCACCACAGATCTCTTAGTTCGGTAATAACTGTCTTTTATTTCTGGCAAGACTTTGGGAGTCTGATTTTCTGCTTTCATGCAAATTGGAAAATAATAATGAGCTTATTCACGTAACAAATAGAACACCTACCTTGTGCTAGGCTCAGTTGTATGTGCCGGGGGCAGAGTGGTGAGTGAACAAGATGATCAGGTTTCTAGTAAAACTTACATTGCTGTATATTCTTTTAAGAAATATATATTTTTGGCCAAAAAAGAATAAATATCTCAGTTTGATATGTTGTTGTGTGTTGACTCATAGCAACTCTATGTGACAGAGTAGAACTACCCCATAGGATTTTGTAGGCAGTAATCTTTACAGTAATCTTTTTGTTCTGTTGTACATGGGGTTGCTATGAGTCGGAACGGGCTCGACAGAACCTAACAACAATAAGAGTCTTTACAGGAACAGATCACTAGGTCTTTTCTCTTGCAGAAAGGCTGATGAGTTCAAACTGCTAATGTTTCAGTTAGCAGCCGAGTGCTTAACCACTGTGCCATTAGGGCTCCTTCAGCTTGGTATAAGAAAGTGTAAAATAATAATTCCTGTATTTTTATGAGAAGACCTCAAAAACTTCTGTTAATTTTTTTCTTAATTTTTTTATTGTACTTTACATGAAGGTTTAAGAACAAGCTTCTCATTAAACAGTTAGTACTCATGTTTTATGACATTGGTTAACAGCCCCACGACATTTCAACACTCTCCCTTCTCGACCTTGAGTTCCCTAAAGTTACACCATTTCAAAAATTTCTACATGTATAATTCAGTGACATCGATTATATTCTTCCAGTTGTGCTGCTATTCTCACTAACCTTTTCCAAATTATTCCATCACCATTATCTTCAACTCACTGCCCCCTAGGCTTCCCATCAAACCTTTTGAGTTGCTGTTCTCAATTTGATCTCATAGATAATTCTTTTTTTTTTTTTT